>NC_091156.1:21941426-22196472 GCF_040958095.1 Procambarus clarkii
AAGAGAGACTAAAGTCGTCTATGCCTCCACATGCCCACTTGGGGACAGTCGGCCCCAACGATCTCAGTATATAGGCAAGACAACAACGTCTCTCTCTAGGCGATTAACAATGCACACACAACAGGGCTCCATCAAGGAACATATAATCTCCTCACACAACCAGACCATCACCAGAGACATCTTGACAAGCAACACTGAAATAATCGACAGGTATAACGGCGGCAGGAGACTCGACATCAGCGAGGCAATACATATTAAAAAGTCCAGGCCAGCAATCATCAACCAGCTAACACATAATTACATTCCACTCACTTCAAGGCCCAGAGCCAATGCAGACTATAATAAAGTGTAAAAATTAACTTTGGACAGTTAATTTTTCAACTTCCCTCGACAGTGAAGAAAAACGTATGAAATATTGAGAAGATTCGTCCACACACACACACACACACCTACACACACACACACCCACACCTACACACACACACACACACACACACACACACACACACACACACACACACACACACACACACACACACATACATATACTGAGGCTCTGGTAGATGAGTGGACAGCGAGCAGAACTAGTAATTCTGTGGCCCGGGTTCGATTCCCGGACCAGGCAGAAACAAATGGGCAAAAGTTTTTTTCACCCTGAATGCCCCTGTTACCTAGCAGTAAATAGATACCTGCGAGTTAGTCAGAGTTTACGGAGCTGCTTCCTGTGTGTGTGTGTGGTGTGTGTGTGTGTGTGTGTGTGTGTGTGTGTGTGTGTGTGTGTGTGTGTGTGTGTGTGTGTGTGTGTGTGTGTGTGTGTGAGTACTCACCTGTTTGTGCTTGCGGGGGTTGAGCTTTGGCTCTTTGGTGCCGCCTCTCAACTGTCAATCAACTGGTGTACAGATTCCTGAGCCTACTGGGCTCTATCATATCTGCACTTGAAACTGTGTATGGAGTCAGCCTCCACCACATAACTGCCTAATGCATTCCATCTGTTAACTACTCTGACACTGAAAAAGTTCTTTCTAATGTCCCTGTGGCTCATGTGGGTACTCAGTTTCCACCTGTGTCGCCTTGTTCGCGTATCACCAGTGTTGAATAGTTTATCCTTGTCTACCCGGTCGATTCCCCTGAGGATTTTGTAGGTTGTGATCATGTCTCCCCTTACTCTTCTGTCTTCTAGTGTCGTAAGGTGCATTTCCCGCAGCCTTTCCTCGTAACTCATGCCTCTTAGTTCTGGGACTAGTCTAGTGGCATACCTCTGAACATTTTCCAACTTCGTCTTGTGCTTGACAAGGTACGGGCTTTATCTTGAGGTTATCTTGAGATGACTTCGGGGCTTTTTAGTGTCCCCGCGGCCCGGTCCTCGATCAGGCCTCCACCCCCAGGAAGCAGCCCGTGACAGCTGACTAACACCCAGGTATCTGTTTTACTGCTAGGTAACAGGGGCATAGGGTGAAAGAAACTCTGCCCATTGTTTCTCTCCGGCGCCTGGGATCGAACCCAGGACCACAGGATCACAAGTCCAGCGTGCTGTCTGCTCGGCCGACCGGCTCCCCATGGCTCCATGCTGGGGCCGCATACTCCAGGATTGGTCTTACAAATGTGGCATACAAGATTCTGAATGATTCCTTACACAGGTTCCTGAAGGCTGTTCTGATGTTAGCCAGCCTCGCATATGCTGCAGACATTATTCTTTTTATGTGGGCTTCAGGAGACAGGTTTGGTGTGATATCAACTTTCTCTCTGCCCATTTCATTAAGTACTTCATCTCCTATTCTGTATCCTGTGTCTGGCCTCCTGTTTCCACCACCTAGTTTCATTACTTTGCATTTACTTGGGTTGAACTTCAGCAGCCATTTGTTGGATCATTCACTCAGTCTATCTAGGTCATCTCCGTGGTGTAGTGGTAAGACACTCGCCTGGCGTTCCGCGAGCGCTGTCATGGGTTCGTATCCTGGCCGGGGAGGATTTACTGGGCGCAATTCCTTAACTGTAGCCTCTGTTTAACGCAACAGTAAAATGTGTACTTGGATGAAAAAACGATTCTTCGCGGCAGGGGATCGTATTCCAGGGACCTGCCCGAAACGCTACGCGTACTAGTGGCTGTACAAGAATGTAACAACTCTTGTATATATCTCAAAAAAAAAAAAAAACTTGTAGCCTCCTACTATCATCATCTGTTTCAATCCTCCTCATAATTTTTGCATCATCAGCAAACATTGAGAGAAACGAGTCTATACCCTCTGGGAGATCATTTACATATATCAGAAACAGTATAGGTCCAAGGACTGACCCCTGCGGGACACCACTTGTAACATCTCGCCAATCTGAGACCTCACCCCTCACATTGACTCGTTGTCTCCTGTGGCTTAGGTACTCCTTTATCCAATGGAGTACTTTCCCTTTCACTCCAGCCTGCATCTCCAGCTTTTTCACTAGCCTCTTATGTGGTACTGTATCAAAGGCTTTCTGGCAATCCAAAAATATGCAGTCTGCCCACCCTTCTCTTTCCTGCCTGATTTTTGTTGCCTGGTCGTAGAACTCAAGTAACCCTGTGAGGCAGGACCTGCCATCCCTGAACCCATGTTGATGCTGTGTTACAAAGTTCTTTTGCTCCAGATGTTCCACTAGTTTTCTTCGCACAATCTTCTCCATCAGCTTGCATGGTATGCAGGTTAGGGACACTGGCCTGTAGTTCAGTGCCTCCTGTCTATCCCCTTGTATATCGGGACTATGTTAACTGCTTTCCAAATTTCTGGCAGTTCCCCTGTTGCCAGTGATTTGTTGTACACTATGGAGAGTGGTAGGCACAGTTCTTTTGCTCCTTCCTTTAGTATCCAAGAGGAGATTCCATCTGGGCCTAGAGCTTTTGTCACATCCAACTCTAGTAAACACTTCCTTATTTCCCCGCTGGTAATCTCATGCTAACAAAATAATGGGAGGTTGGTGGTGTATTAACCAGAGATTGGATCCAATATTTTTTATGCCACTAACCCCATTATATTGCAGGAGCAGTTACTGCCATGAGATTACGAGCTTACCTCAGTAAGTGAATTACTTGCCATTAAAATAAATTATTGTATACTAAATTGGGTAATCAATATCCAACTAATATTGATATATTGCAATTGCTTAAAAAAAATTAAAGTATACATTCGCAATAGATAAATTCATATCATAACATATTTTTGTCATTGTTTATAATAATTCATATGTGGCCAGATACCAGATTAAAATGATAGGCTAAAACAATTTGTAACCATATCAGTGCTGCTGCATTTATACATATTATAAACAAATACATTTATAAAACATACACAGTTAATACACATCTTGCATAATTAGTTTGCAACATGCACAAATATAATCAATAAACAATATGAACAAATACACAAGTAACAAATACAATTACAAAATAAACACAATTAATACACAACTTGCACAATTATTTCACAGCGTGCACAAATACAATCAATATTATATATATATATATATATATATATATATATATATATATATATATATATATATATATATATATATATATATATATATATATATATATATATATATATATATATATATATAACTGAAACTCACACCCCAGAAGTGACTGGAACCCATACTGCCAGGAGCACTATGCAACTGGTGTACAGGGCACCTTATCCACTCGACCATCACGACTGGACAGAAGTTGATGGTAGCCGAGGCTATTTCCCCATCAGCCCGCCGGCACTTTGATGGTAATCTTGGGCATAGTATTTTATCAAATCACCACATTCTTTGTGGCACACGTGAGGAACACAAATGCGAACAAGATTACCATCAGTGAACAAATCCACAAGGACAGTGACGAGGATTCGAACCTGCGTCTGGGAGCATCCCAGACACTGCCTTAATCGACTGAGCTACGACAGGGAAAAGGGTTACGTAAGGGTACGACAGGGAACTTACGGGATCCAGTAAGTTCAGTAGAACTTCGGTTTCAACCCTTTTCCCTGTCGTAGCTCAGTCGATTAAGGCAGTGTCTGGGATGCTCCCAGACTCAGGTTCGAATCCTCGTCACTGCCCTTGTGGATTTGTTCATTTGATGCATCACGTTAGTGTGATCTCTGTGTGTAGTTACCATCAGTGTGCTGGCGCGCTGATAGGGAAATAGCCTCAGCTACCTTCACCATCAGCTTTTGTCCGCTCGTGATGGTCGAGTGGATAAGGTGCCCTGTACACCAGTTGCATAGTGCTACTGGCAGTATGGGTTCGAGTCACTTCTATGGTGCGAGTTTTCTGTTGCATGTATGCCTGGAGACAATTCAGGCATGTTCGCATATTATATATATATATATATATATATATATATATATATATATATATATATATATATATATATATATATATATATATATATATATATATATACATATATATATATATATTATTAAATATGACCAAAAAAGTAAGATTAATAATTCTGACACGAATTTTCTCAATGTTTCTTATATTTTTTTTCACTGTTGATGGTAACTGAAAAATCAATTCTCCAAAATTCATTTTTATTTCTAGTCTGACGAGACACTTGAGCGCGTTTCGTAAAACTTATTACATTACAAAACTTATTAGACACCTAACAAGCGGAACTTATTGCGGAAGGAGGAAAGAATCGAGGCAATTACAGAAGCACCATACTGTTCCCCGAGCTCAAAGCGGCAGCTAAGAGCCTTCGTGAGAACAAGGAGATCGTCAGAAAAGGTGACAAGTCGCCAATATACGTCATTCTTAAAAAAGACGAATATCTGGCGAAAATGAACCTCATTCTCTCTGACCAAACTAAATTCCAAAGGGTAACGAAGGACACTACAGCCGAATTGAAGGCAAAGGTCAACAAATTGATCGAAACTGTGAACGCCAAGAAATCCGGACTCCACCTGCCAAAGATTATTGGGGAATATAAGCCTGGATACGGTATGGAAATGTCAAGACACATAAGTCTGGAAACCCACTTCGGCCAATCATTAGCCAGATACCCACACCCACGTACAGACTGGCAAAGCGACTCAACGGCTTGCTGACTCCTTATGTCCCTTGCACCTTCAGCCTGAAGTCTCCAAAGGAATTTGTTGACTTACTGCGGGGAACACGGGCCACAGGGATAAGAGCCTCGTTGGACGTAGAATCACTGTTTACCAACGTACCTGTGGATGAAACAATCGGGATGATAGCGGACAGAGTGTATCGTGATGCGGCCTGTACTCCTCTTGACATACCAGAAAACATTCTAAGGAAACTACTCCAAGCTTGTCCTAAAGAGGCACCCCTCTTGAGCCCGGATGGGCACATGTATAAGCAAGTAGATGGGGTCACCATGGGTTCTCCCCTAGGTGTCCTGTTTGCGAACTTCTACATGGGTACCATCGAACAAAAGGTCTTAGTCGACATGAACTTGAAACCGGCCATATACTGCAGGTATGTTGACGACATTTTTACACAGGTACCTGATGTCAGACATCTGCAGGAGCTGAAGGAGGCATTTGAGCCGAATTCTGTGTTGCGTTTCACTTACGAGATGGAGAAGGATGGGAAGCTGCCCTTTCTAGATGTAACAGTCATGGAAAGGAGCGGAGGTTTCCACACTGCAGTCTACACTAAGGAAACAAACATAGGAATGTGCCTCAATGCCAACAGTGACTGCCCAGACAGGTACAAGAGGAGTGTCGTTAACGTTTATGTCGACCGTGCTCTCGACCACAGCTCAGGATGGAAGCAAGTCGATGAAGAACTCTGTAGGGTAAGGCAGGTCCTAGTCAACAACGGCTTCTCCAACGGTTTCGTTGAAGACATCATAAGAAAGAAGGTGAAACGCCATGCAACCTCTGAAGAGACAACTAACACAACACCTGTACCCCCTATTAAACTATTTTACAGGAACTTCTTTTCCACGGCTCATAAAACGGAGGAAAGGGTTCTGAAAGATATTGTTAATAGAAACGTTATCCCTACAGACAAAAATCAGAAGATACAATTGACGATCTACTATAAAACCAAGAAAACGGCCAACTTACTCATGAGAAACTCTCCAGACACAAAGCAGAACGCTTTAAAAGAGACCAATGTCGTCTATGCCTTCAAATGCCCACTTATGGACTGTAAGCCTCAAAGAATTCAGTATATAGGCAAGACAACAACCTCTCTTTCCAGGCGATTAACGATGCATAAGCAACAGGGCTCCATTAAGGAACATATAATCTCTTCCCACAACCAGACCATCACCAGAGAAGTCTTAACAAAAAACACAGAAATCATCGATAGATACAGTGATAGCAGGCGGCTAGATATCTGCGAGGCACTACACATTAAGAAGTCGACACCAGCAATCAACAGCCAATTAATGCACAACTATATTCTACCCACTTCAAGACTCCGCACCAATATAGAAGCATCAAGAAATATGGGCCAATAGGCCCTCTGCAGTTACTTCCATTCTTCACTTTAACTTACAAAATATTATACCCATTGTTTCGTGTTCTGTCTTGTGTTGAAAGTTTGTTTTCACCTCATCCAAAACTGTTGTAACATATCGCCTCACCCAAATGCAGGTATAAAAAATCGAAGCTGTTTAATCTCTGTTCAGTTATAGTTGTGTGTCTGTAAACTAAAGTCTTTGAAAATGTAATAAGTTTTATGAAACGCGCTCAAGTGTTGCGTCAGACTAGAAATAAAAATGAATTTTGGAGAATTGATTTTTCAGTTACCATCAACAGTGAAAAAAATATAAGAAACATTGAGAAAATTCGTGTTAGAATTATTAATCTTACTTTTTCGGTCATATTTAATAATATATGTCTACAGGAAAGACTGCTACCAAAATATACTAATATTAAAACGCACGACCCAGCAGCAAGGAATCAAGCCTTCACGATAAAATATCGCCAAGATCTGATTCGTGATCATATATACAAGGCAGAAAATGAAATCAAAGACAACAAAGCGCAACTACTTCAGGCCACAAACGAATGGAGAAACAGCAACATCGACGAAAGTCTCCGTACTCGCATTGAACAACACCTCGACATCCTCACAGACCGACATCACCTCAGCACTGAAACAAGGATAATCAAGAAACTAACAACGTATTATGGAGGACCTATGGCAATTCCACGACCAAGAGATGGCTTCCTGAACCTTGCAGGAATCAACCTCACTGAGGACCAAGTCACTCTCCTAAATCTGGGTTTAAACTGTCACGTTATGTCCAGACCGAGTGAGATGGCCCGGAAAGTGGAGTTGGAGATTCTGTTGGACGACATATTCGACCTCGAAGCACAAAAGAAGGTCACCACCAAAGATACCTTACAAGCAGAACTTATTGCGGAAGGAGGAAAGAATCGAGGCAACTACAGAAACACCATGCTGTCCCCCGAGCTCAAAGCGGCAGCTAAGAGCCTTCGTGAGAACAAGGAGATAGTTGTCAGGAGAGGCGACAAGTCGCCAATATACGTCATTCTTAAAAAAGACGAATATCTGGCGAAAATGAACCTCATACTCTCTGACCAAACTAAATTCCAAAGGGTAACGAAGGACACTACAGCCAAACTGAAAGCAAAGATCAACAAATTGATCGAAACTGTGAAAGCCAAGAAATCTGGACTCCACCTGCCAAAGATTATTGGGGAATATAAACCAGGATATGCATATGGAAATGTCATGACACACAAGCCTGGAAACCCACTTCGGCCAATCATCAGCCAGATACCCACACCCACGTACAGACTGGCGAAACGACTCAATGGCTTGCTGACTCCTTATGTCCCTTGAGCCTTCAGCCTGAAGTCTCCAAAGGAATTTGTTGACTTGCTGCGGGGAACACGGGCCACAGGGATAAGAGCCTCGTTGGACGTAGAATCTCTGTTTACCAACGTACCTGTGGATGATACAATCGGGATGATAGCCGACAGAGTGTACCATGATCCGGCCTGTACTCCTCTTGACATACCAGAAAACAGTCTAAGGAAACTACTCCAAGCTTGTACTAAAGAGGCACCCTTCTTGAGCCCGGATGGACACATGTATAAGCAAGTAGATGGGGTCGCCATGGGTTCTCCCCTAGGTGTCCTGTTTGCAAACTTCTACATGGGTACCATCGAGCAAAAAGTCTCAGTCGACATGAACTTGAAACCGGCCATATACTGCAGGTATGTTGACGACATTTTTACACAGGTACCTGATGTCAGACATCTGCAGGAGCTGAAGAAGCCTTTGAGCAGAATTCTGTGTTGCGTTTCACTTACGAGATGGAGAAGGATGGGAAACTGCCCTTTCTAGATGTAACAGTCATGGAAAGGAGTGGAGTTTTCCACACTGCAGTCTACACTAAGGAAACGAACATAGGAATGTGCCTGAATGCCAACAGTGACTGCCCGGAGAGGTACAAGAGGAGTGTTGTTAACGCTTATGTCGACCGTGCCCTCAGCCACAGCTCAGAATGCAAGCAAGTCGACGAAGAACTCTGTAGGGTAAGGCAGGTCCTAGTCAACAACGGCTTCTCCAATGGTTTCGGGGAAGACATCATAAGAAGGAAAGTGAAACGCCATGCAACCTCTGAAGAGACAACTAACACAACACCTATTCCCCCTATTAGACAATTTTACAGGAACTTCTTTTCCACAGCCCATAAAACGGAGGAAAGGGTCCTGAAAGATATTGCCAGTAGAAACGTTATCCCTACAGACAAAAATCAGAAGATACAACTGACGATTTACTATAAAACCAGAAAAACGGCCAGCCTACTCATGAGAAACTCTCCAGACACAAAGCAGAACGCTTTAAAAGAGACCAACGTCGTCTATGCCTTCAAATGTCCTCTTGGGGACTGTAAGCCTAAAAAAAAACAGCATATAGGCAAGACAACAACATCTCTTAATTTGTCTTTTAATTTAAATTTCATCAACACATGTGTTGGTGAAATTAATACCCTATTAATGCCACCTCACCCCATCCACCTCACTCAAATGTAGATATAAACAAATCGGAGATGTGTAAGTTCTATTCAGTTGTGTATGTGTAAACTAAAGTCTTTGAAAATGTAATAAGTTTCACGAAACGCGCTCAAGTGTCGCGTCAGACTAGAAATAAAAATTAATTTTGGAGAATTGATTTTTGAATTACCACCAACAGTGAAAAGAAATGTACGAAAGATCAAGAAAATTCGTGTTAGAATTATTAATCTTACTTTTTCGGTCATATTTAATAATATATGTCTACAGGAAAGACTGCTACCAAAATATACTAATATATATATATATATATATATATATATATATATATATATATATATATATATATATATATATATATATATATATATATATATGTCGTACCTAGTAGCCAGAACTCACTTTTTGGCCTACTATTCAAGGCCCGATTTGCCTAATAAGCCAAGTTTTCATGAATTAATTGTTTTTCGACTACCTAACCTAACCTAACCTAACTTTTTCGGCTACCTAACCAAACCTAACCTATAAAGATAGTTTAGGTTAGGTTAGGTAGGGTTGGTTAGGTTCGGTCATATATCTACGTTAATTTTAACTCCAATAAAAAAAAATTGACCTCATACATAATGAAATGGGTAGCTTTATCATTTCATAAGAAAAAAATTTGAAAAAATATATTAATTCAGGAAGACTTGGCTTATTAGGCAAATCGGGCCTTGAATAGTAGGCCAAAAAGTGAGTTCTGGCTACTAGGTACGACATATATATATATATATATATATATATATATATATATATATATATATATATATATATATATATATGACAATGTCAGACCACGGAGGAAAAATGAAACAGGAATTTCCTTAAGTACTTTCGTATATTAAATACATCTTCAGAAGGTCAATATACCTTCAAGGTCAATTGAAGGTCAATATGAAGGTCAATATATTTAATATACGAAAGTACTTAAGGAAATTCCTGTTTCATTTTTCCTCCGTGGTCTGACATTGTCACATTCTTAATCACGTGTTTATTTTCGTGATATACACACACACACACATTATATATATATATATATATATATATATATATATATATATATATATATATATATATATATATATATATATATATATATATATATAACGTGTCTGTGTGTGTGCCTCGCGCCTCACCAGGTGGTTTCCCTCGATGACAGTTCTAGACAGCTGTTGATTGATTTGACCAGACCAACTTGATTTACTGGTCCTCTGCCTCGCCGCCATCTCGTTGCGTGAACCTCTACGAGTTACCCCCAATCTTGCCAGTACCGAGCTCCTGGTATCTTCCTCATACCAAATCAGCTCTGCTGTAAGACTCCCACGTTAGTCGATAGGTTTTCCTCTTCATTGGTGAACGTCTATTGTCTGAATTATATCCCTCTGGAGGCCTAAACACCTCCCAAATGGGTAAGCTCTCGAGGGCACTTTCGCTCAGCTCAACACTTCAATAGCCAGTAGGTTCAGACTTCCCACCTCCGCAGGGGCGCCTGCCGTCGTGTCTAGGTCATCCCCCCCCCCCCAGGGCAACACCATGGGTCCGTCCGGCCAGGCCCCTACCGCCAAACATTCTCGTCAAGGCTGGCACCGCTTCCATAATGCACCGGGATCTTCGCCTCTGGACGGCAAAGCGCTCCTTCCTCTGGGATTGCTCTGCCATATTTATCATGGAGGAGATGCCGATAGCCTCATTCCAAATTAACAAAAATCACAATTTCTCCAAAATTCAGTATCACGCCTCCTTTCAAGTATTAAAAAATTAACTAATGCGTCTTGTAGATATTTACAAACAGGAAATGACTCTTATATTTGGAAGAAGGGGAATATAGGCTGAACTCTGTAACATACGCCCCTCCCCTCCCCTTATAATAAATCATACTGAGTAAAAAGCACTAGAGATGGCAAGGGCTGTTCTTGCTCTGTCCATCCCTGATGAGGTTTTCATTTAGTCAGTGACGTGTCTGGAAACACCTCGCCAGTAACCCACATCATTCCTCCACCTTGCACAGTACCGGGTGAGGTTTGTATTCCCGGATCACATATTGTACCTTCCCACGTATCCCAGAGGGCGCTCCCGCGACTCGTTACTACCACAAGGCTTAGTGCATGCAGTGCCACCACCACCACGTTGTGCACTGGGAGGTACTCCTGCACTCCCACGCATCCTGCAGGTACTCCTCTCTTCTCGGTTCCTCCTCTCCTGTAAGGGCGTTGGCTCTTCACAGCGACGTCTTCTACCTTTCCCTTATCCAGCAACTTCCTCTCTTCCACACTAGGTTTCTGAGTTGCCCCAGTGCCCCTCATGCTAGGCTGGCGCCAACCATCGGTATAGCCTATCCTGCCTTTCTTCCTCGGACCATTTCAGTACCATCCATCCCATTTCTCTTGGCGTGCATCCGTATCTCTCCACGAAAATCTCTTCCCTGTAGGAACCTTCCTACGTTTGTGGATGGGTCCAGCCACCTCACTGCAGCTCTCATCGCTATGGTGGTTCTCCTTACCCGTACCACTCTTCCCCTGGCTGGCATAGAATACAGTGCATCGTGGCTCCTCCAACGCTGCCCCTCACAGCCTCTCGCTCATGCACAGGTCATCTGGCTCGCACTTACAGGTGGAGGGTGTGTGACCTGCAGCTCTTCCATCGCCTCAGGCGCCTGTACTGCTGCTCCTCGCCACTGTATGGGTAACCACTGTCTTCTCCTCCACTATCAGGCCCACAGTCTTCTTGTGTTTGTCACATTCTTGGGCACAGTGTCCCATCACCCCACAGTTGTAACATGGTCCCACTCTTGGGGGACCTTCACCCCACAGTTGTAACATGGTCCCACTCTCGGGGGACCTTCACTCCACAGTTGTAACATGGTCCCACTCTCTGGGGACCATCACCCCACAGTTGTAACATGGTCCCACTCTCTGGGGACCATCACCCCACAGTTGTAACATGGTCCTACTCTCGGGGGACCATCACCTCACAGTTGTAACATGGTCCCACTCTTTGGGGACCATCACCCCACAGTTGTAACATGGTCCCACTCTCGGGGGACCATCACCCCACAGTTGTAACATGGTCCTACTCTCGGGGGACCATCACCTCACAGTTGTAACATGGTCCCACTCTCGGGGGACCATCACCTCACAGTTGTAACATGGTCCCACTCTGGGGGGACCATCACCCCACAGTTGTAACATGGTCCCACTCTCGGGGGACCTTCACCCCACAGTTGTAACATGGTCCCACTCTCGGGGGACCTTCACCCCACAGTTGTAACATGGTCCTACTCTGGAGGGACATTCCCCCATTCACCTGGACCACACCTCCCTGGGTCTTCGCGTTCTGGGTCCTCATAGAACTCCCAGACACGTACTCCCTGGTCGAGCTTCCGGCACCATAGCTCGTACCTGTGTTGCTGTGAAGAGGCTTCCTCGCCGTCTCTAGAATGCTTACTTGGGCTTGGGTCATGCTACTTGAGTGATACGACTCCTCAGGACCATACCCACTCCTCACTTCCCCACGGCTCTTCCAAGAGCGGTCTCCCTCCTATTGGGTGGGACGCCTGGATTGACTCTTCCTCCGAGAGTTGAACACCTCCAACATGTCTACCCTGTCAGCCGCTGCCCGTAAGTCCATGATGCCTGCTTCCATAATCCTCAGTCGTGTTTCTGGATGGAGTAGACATGAACTTCGCCACTTCCATCAGCTGCTTCACGTCCTCGAAAGTCTCCACTTCTTCAGACTTCAACCACTTGAGGAACGTATGATCCAGCTCCCTGGATCTCTCTGCATAAGTCCTCCCAGGTGCTCGAGTGCACTCGCGAAACCTCTTGCGGTATGACTCGGGTGTCAGTTGGATGGAACACAAGACCACACTCTTTACTGCCTCGTAATTCAGGACACTCTTCTATGTCTAACATGTTCTAGGCCCTCCTGGCTTAACTTGTCAACTTACTCTGTACCAGTTCCGCCCAATCTTCTTCTGGCCAACTTTATAAAGTTGCGACCCTCTCAAAGTGGTTAAAGAATTTTTTCGCTTCCTGCAGCATAAATGCAGGTATATCGCGCTCACTAACATGGTGATTGTCCCATCGAACAGGCTGGTGCATCAAACCACGTTCGATGCGCATTATCTACACTGTGTAGTTCGACTCTAACTCCAATCTCTTCATTTCCTCTTGCTGTAGCTGGGCAGCATGCTTTAGTTCTTACCGCTGTAGTAGTAGCTATTCACGCCCCTCCCTCTGCAGCTGCACCTCACTCTCCCTTTCCTCTCGCTGCAGCTGGGCTTCCCGCTACTCTCGCTGCAGCTGGGGTTCACTCCCCTCTCGCTGCATTTGTCGTTCCTCCCACTGCGTCTCCAGCTTCATTCTCAACATCTCAAGCTTCACGCTCTTTCAACTTCCGCTTGAACTCCCACTGCTCCCGTCGCCGTGTCGTATCTTGCCAGCACCAGCAGGTTCCTTCTCCTGCAGGGGCCTTTTCTGGCCCCCCCCCCCTCTCCGAGCTGAGCTACAATCTCCAACCGCCTCTCAGCTAAGTCCACGTATATCACTTAAGTCTTTTGACAAAGTGGACTGCCACAGGTCTTTAGTGCAGCTCTCCAGCACACTTTCGTCTTGCAACTCAACAAACTCCGCCACATTACTATCCTCCATCTTAGGTATGAGGCGAGTGACGGTCTCGCCTCATGCAGATCGGCATTCAATCCCCGACTGACCCAGTGGTTGGGCACCATTCCTTCCCCGCGTCCCAAATCCTTATTTTGACCCCTTCCCATTGCTATATAGTCATAATATCTTGGCGCTTTCCCCTGATAAATCCTTCCTTCACACACACAAACACACACACTCTCTCTCTCACTCTTTCTCTCTCTCCAACTTGTTAACATTTAACACCAGAAAGTTATTGCTAAATTATTTGGCATCCAAACGATGTTTAGGGAATTTTCACATGAGTGAAGAGAAATTTTGATGTGGCTGTCAGCTGGCTGCCAATCAGGTCTCTCTTCGGGAAGTTTTCCACAGTTGGATATAAGATTTCATGTTATCATGAGGCTCAAGATGGTTGTCAGGCGGCTGTCAGTTAGCTGTCAAGCGGCAGTGAGAGAGACGTCAAGTTGCACGAGGGTCTTGCTGCCCACACACCATTCCATCCTCTCCTTCCAATTTACCATGCCGTCCCCACCTCTCTATCCCGGCGCTCATACCATCCCATGCCCGTCCCACCCTTCCCCACATTAATCTGAGGAGGTGACACCACAAGACAACAGGTCAGACCAAACACTGGTCATGATAGGTGAGTGTGGGAGTATCAGTCAGAGGTGTGAGGAGTGCGGCTGACCTCACCAGCGCCAGGTGAGGGTCGAGACATGAGACGCCTCACTACACACCTCACTCGGCACCTCTCGTCCACACATCCACACAGCTGATTTAATTTATTTGTTTTAAATTTAGATAAATATTAAAATAAACCACAATTTTTTAAAGGAAATATAATGGTTCGTTGCAAATAAGCATTTTTCTTTGCGATTATTGCGTGGGTCACCCCGGGACACCAGCAGGACCCGGGACACCAGCCGGACCTGGGACACCAGCCGGACCTGGGACACCAGCAGGACCTGGGACACCAGCCAGACCTGGGACACCAGCAGGACCTGGGACACCAGCAGGACCTGGGACACCAGCAGGACCTGGGACACCAGCCGGAGCCGGTACTCCAGCCGGAGCCGGTACTCCAGCCGGAGCCGGTACTCCAGCCGGAGCCGGTACTCCAGCCGGAGCCGGTACTCCAGCCGGAGCCGGTACTCCAGCCGGAGCCGGTACTCCAGCCGGAGAAGGTACTCCACCAGCAGCCGCGATGCCAGCAGCAGCCGCGATGCCAGCAGCAGCCGCGATGCCAGCAGCAGCCGCGACGCCAGCAGGAGCCGCGACGCCAGCAGGAGTCGGGACGCCAGCAGGAGTCGGGACGCCAGCAGGAGCCGGGACGCCAGCAGGAGCCGGTACTCCAGCAGGAGCCGCGACGCCAGCAGCAGCCGCGACGCCAGCAGGAGTCGGGACGCCAGGAGGAGTCGGGACGCCAGCAGGAGCCGGTACTCCAGCAGGAGCCGGTACTCCAGCAGGAGCCGGTACTCCAGCAGGAGCCGCGACGCCAGCAGGAGTCGGGACGCCAGCAGGAGCCGGGACGCCAGCAGGAGTCGGGACGCCAGCAGGAGCCGGTACTCCAGCAGGAGCCGCGACGCCAGCAGCAGCCGCGACGCCAGCAGCAGCCGCGACGCCAGCAGGAGTCGGGACGCCAGCAGGAGCCGGTACTCCAGCAGGAGCCGGTACTCCAGCAGGAGCCGCGACGCCAGCAGGAGCCGCGACGCCAGCAGCAGCCGCGACGCCAGCAGGAGCCGGGACTCCAGCAGGAGCCGCGACGCCAGCAGCAGCCGCAGGAGCCGGGACGCCAGCAGGAGCCGGTACTCCAGCAGCAGCCGCGACGCCAGCAGGAGCCGGTACTCCAGCAGCAGCCGCGACGCCAGCAGCAGCCGCAGGAGCCGGTACTCCAGCAGGAGCCGGGGCGCCAGCTCGACCCAGAACACCTGCAGGACCCAGAACACCTGCAGGACCCAGAACACCTGCAAGACCCAGAACATCTGCAAGACCCAGAACACCTGCAGGACCCAGAACACCTGCAGGACCCAGAACACCTGCAAGACCCAGGACTCCTGCAGCACCCGGGACACCCAGGTCCTGTTGGGGAGCGCCACTCCCCACTGGGACCTGCGATCTAATGGATCTACAAGACGGACGATTTAGTATTGAAGCAAAATCTGGGACGCCAGCAGGAGCTGGAACACCAGCAGGAGCCGGAACACCAGCCGGACCCGGTACTCCAGCCGGACCCGGTACTCCAGCCGGACCCGGGACTCCAGCCGGACCCGGGACTCCAGCCGGACCCGGGACACCCAGGTCCTGCTGGGGAGAGCCACTCCCCAGTGGGACCTGGGAACTAATGGATCTACAAGACGGACGATTTAGTATTGAAGCAAAATCTGGGGCGCCAGCAGGAGCCGGAACACCAGCAGGAGCCGGGACTCCAGCAGGAGCCGGCACTCCAGCAGGAGCCGGAACACCAGCAGGAGCCGGAACACCAGCAGGAGCCGGGACTCCAGCAGGAGCCGGGACTCCAACAGGAGCCGGCACTCCAGCAGGAGCCGGCACTCCAGCAGGAGCCGGGACTCTAGTAGGACGCGGAACACCAGCAGGACCTTGGGAACCAGTGGATATACAAGATGGACGATCTAGGATATTAGCAAGACATGGGATAGCAGGAGGAGCTGGGACGCCAGCAGGAGCTGGGACGCCAGCAGGGGCTGGGACGTCCCGGCTGCTTTGCTCAGCAGCGGACGGATGTCCCATTAGCGGACGCCTTGCTGGCGTCCCAGCAGGAGCTGGGACGCCACGAGCGGACCACTGGCCACTGTGTGTGTGTTGGGAGGTACTGTGATGGGCTATTGTTGATGATGATCAATATGACTTTTGTGGTTGGCGTGTGGGTGCTGCTGCTGCATCACACCGTGGCGGCCTTGATAAGGACGACCAGACAGAAGACTGGCAGCCACAGCCTGGTCTACCAGCAGCCCAGCGCCCAGACATCCCACCGCTCCAGTACTTCCTTCACCTCACACTAGGGTTTCTCTTATATTATCTCTCCCCCAGTAAACTTATCCTCTCCAGCGGTCTCTACCACACCAGCCTTATCCTCCCTAAAGGTCTCTACCACACCATCCTTATCCTCCTCAAAGGTCTCTACCACACCAGCCTTATCCTCCCTAAAGGTCTCTACCACACCATCCTTATCCTCCTCAAAGGTCTCTACCACACCATCCTTATCCTCCTCAAAGGTCTCTACCACACCATCCTTATCCTCCTCAAAGGTCTATACCACACCATCCTTATCCTCCTCAAAGGTCTCTACCACACCATCCTTATCCTCCTCAAAGGTTTCTACCACACCATCCTTATCCTCCCCAAAGGTCTCTACCACACCATCCTTATCCTCCTCAAAGGTCTCTACCACACCATCCTTATCCTCCCCAAAGGTCTCTACCGAACCAACCTTATCCTCCCCAGCGGTCTCTATCACACCATCCTTATCCTCACCAGCGGTCTCTACCACACCAACCTTATCCTCCTCAAAGGTCTCTACCACACCATCCTTATCCTCCTCAAAGGTCTCTACCACACCATCCTTATCCTCACCAGCGGTCTCTACCACACCAGCCTTATCCTCCCCAGCGGTCTCTACCACACCATCCTTATCCTCACCAGCGGTCTCTACCACACCAACCTTACCCTCCTCAAAGGTCTCTACCACACCATCCTTATCCTCCCCAAAGGTCTCTACCGAACCAACCTTATCCTCCCCAGCGGTCTCTATCACACCATCCTTATCCTTCCCAGCGGTCTCTACCACACCATCCTTATCCTCACCAACGGTCTCTACCACACCAACCTTATCCTCCTCAAAGGTCTCTACCACACCATCCTTATCCTCTTCAAAGGTCTCTACCACACCATCCTTATCCTCCCCAGCGGTCTCTACCACACCATCCTTATCCTCCCCAGCGATCTCTACCACACCAACCTTATCCTCCCCAAATGTCTCTACCACACCATCCTTATCCTCCCCAGCGGTCTCTACCACACCAGCCTTATCCTCCCCAGCGGTCTCTACCACACCATCCTTATCCTCTCCAGCGGTCTCTACCACACCAGCCTTATCCTCCCCAGCGGTCTCTACCACACCAGCCTTATCCTCTCCAGCGGTCTCTACCACACCAGCCTTATCCTCCCCAGCGGTCTCTACCACACCAGCCTTATCCTCTCCATCGGTCTCTACCACACCAGCCTTATCCTCCCCAGCGGTCTCTACCACACCAGCCTTATCCTCCCCAGCGGTCTCTACCACACCAGCCTTATCCTCTCCAGCGGTCTCTACCACACCAGCCTTATCCTCCCCAGCGGTCTCTACCACACCAGTCTTATCCTCTCCAGCGGTCTCTACCACACCAGCCTTATCCTCCCCAGCGGTCTCTACCACACCAGCCTTATCCTCTCCAGCGGTCTCTACCACACCAACCTTATCCTCCCCAGCGGTCTCTACCACACCAGCCTTATCCTCTCCAGGGGTCTCTACCACACAGGCGTTATCCTCCCCAGCGGTCTCTACCACACAGGCGTTATCCTCCCCAGCGGTCTCTCCCACACCATCCTTATCCTCCCCAGCGGTCTCTACCACACCAGCCTTATCCTCCCCAGCGGTCTCTACCACACCATCCTTATCCTCTCCAGCGGTCTCTACCACACCAGCCTTATCCTCCCCAGCGGTCTCTGCCACACCAGCCTTATCCTCTCCAGCGGTCTCTACCACACCAGCCTTATCCTCCCCAGCGGTCTCTACCACACCAGCCTTATCCTCCCCAGCGGTCTCTACCACACCAGCCTTATCCTCTCCAGCGGTCTCTACCACACCAGCCTTATCCTCCCCAGCGGTCTCTACCACACCAGTCTTATCCTCTCCAGCGGTCTCTACCACACCAGCCTTATCCTCCCCAGCGGTCTCTACCACACCAGCCTTATCCTCTCCAGCGGTCTCTACCACACCAACCTTATCCTCCCCAGCGGTCTCTACCACACCAGCCTTATCCTCTCCAGGGGTCTCTACCACACAGGCGTTATCCTCCCCAGCGGTCTCTACCACACAGGCGTTATCCTCCCCAGCGGTCTCTCCCACACCATCCTTATCCTCCCCAGCGGTCTCTCCTACACCATCCTTATCCTCCCCAGCGGTCTCTACCACACAGGCGTTATCCACACCATTGAGAAACAGTTCTTATGATAACCTCTGCAACCCAGTTTGTTTCCTGCGCGAATATATCCCTGCCAGTCGGCCCGACTTCCCCAAGGACTCCCCACCCGAACACCAGTGGCATTTACCCCAAGAGTCTTCCTCAGCTCATCGTGTGGACTTACCCAAAGAACTTTCTTCCAATTGTTGGCGTGACTTACCTCAACTGCCTTTCCTCTTAAGTCGACCGGACTTGGACCATGAGTCTCCTTCACCTCGACGGCCGGACTTTCCCCAAGAATCCTCCTCCGTTGGACGGCCGGACTTTCCCCAAGAATCCTCCTCCGTTCGAAGGCCGGACTTTCCCCAAGAATCTTCCTCCATTCGACGGCCGGACTTTCCCCAAGAATCTTCCTCCGTTCAACGGCCGGACTTTCCCCAAGAATCTTCCTCCATTCGACGGCCGGAATTTTCCCAAGAATCTTCCTCAGTTCGTCGACCGGAATTTTTCCAAGAATCCTCTTCCGTTGGAGGGCCGGACTTTTCCCAAGAATCTTCCTCCGTTCGACGGCCGGACTTTCCCCAAGAATCTTCCTCCGTTCAACGGCCGGACTTTCCCCAAGAATCTTCCTCCATTCGACGGCCGGAATTTTCCCAAGAATCTTCCTCCGTTCGACGGCCGGACTTTCCCCAAGAATCCTCCTCCGTTCAACGGCCGGACTTTCCCCAAGAATCCTCCTCCATTCGACGGCCGGAATTTCCCCAAGAATCCTCCTCCGTTGGACGGCCGGACTTTTCCCAAGAATCTTCCTCCATTCGACGGCCGGAATTTCCCCAAGAATCTTCCTCCATTCGACGGCCGGAATTTCCCCAAGAATCTTCCTCCATTCGACGGCCGGAATTTTCCCAAGAATCTTCCACCGTTCGACTACCAGACTGGTCCTAAGAATCTTCCTCCGTTCGACTACCGGACTGGTCCCAAGAATCTTCCTCCGTTCGACTACCAGACTGGTCTCAAGAATCTTCCTCCGTTCAACGGTCGGACTGGTCTCAAGAATCTTCCTCCGACTGATGGCCAGATTTATCCTGATTGAAGTGTAAAAGAAAACTGAAATTGTTCCCTTTTTTTAATGTACGGTTCTTGTCTCATAATATTTTTGGTTCCCTTTCGGGGGTTTTTTCCTGAATCTTGGAAGCGGACGTCTTCAGTCGCCATTATTTTTGGTCATACTCAGCAAAAGACGGTCTCAGCATCACGTCCGTTTATCAGCAGACGGTTCCTGTCTTATATCCCAACAACTGGCTATAGTCCTATTTATTTCTTCCTTTGTTGTTTTAGTTTTTTCCCAAAAGCCGGATCCAGTCCTACATAATTTTCGGTCCCTAATATCAACAGCCGGCTCGGCCTACAATATTTGTCTTTGTCTGTTTTAAGATTCCTTATTTATGATAAATATTTTTCAATCTACCACACCAGCCAGGTGCCTTATCCCGATTAAGAGATTAAGGTTTCAAGGTCTAATCGAAGATTGTCCATTTAACATAAGAATAAAGTAAAATTCAGAAGATCTAATAATATATGAACAAAAGAATTATTGACACTGCTGATGGTGTATTGACCCATACACACGCACCATCTCCTTTTTCCATCGACCCACATTATGGTTTGTTTCACACATTGTGATGATGCTCCGTCCTATATCTTCTTTACTCCGGCGTAAAGAGTCATATCTCTGCATCCCACACGTTCTTGGATGGTCAGGGAACATTTTGGTATATATAAAGGTATTCAGAGTTATCGTGAAGGAGGTGAATTTCCTGATTTAGTTTTGTCCCTACAGGTGGCTTACGCCCTTTAGTATCGCAAGATGGCGACGGGGAGAGGATGTTCTCGCCAAAGAAGCTTGATGCCAGCCGTCTGGTGATTGGCCAGGTAAGATCAAGTGATGGAAGTGACCAATAGCGTGGCGCCCTTGGGTGGTGTGACATCACAGGGTGGAGCGGTCGGGTCTCCTTATCTGGTGTCTGGTGCCCTTTGAGCTCAGTGTGTCACCACATGTCATTGAGCATGGACATGCTCAGGTGAGCTCTCAGTTTGGAGGCTAGGAAGCCCCAGCCAGTGGACTCAAGCGGCCGCATTGATACTACAGACGTCGAGAAAGATTAGACAACTCCTGGGGAGTGCATGGAAGCAAGGCTTAGCTGGTGTTAAAGCGCCAAGAGTTCTTATGCTGATAATATACGACGAAGGTGGGCTGTTGGCGCTTGGAGGGTCGTGTATGACACCCTGCGGGCAGCTTTCTGACACATCAAGCGTGCTGCTGTGACCGAGCTACTGTTACTAGGTCAAGTCCACTGGAAGGATGAGAAGGGGGACACTGAACCAAACTGCAAGTTTGTCTACAGTTCCAGTGTGAGAGAAGGGAGACAACGTGCATAGGGATCTGCCTTTAGTGCTAAGAAGGAGGACCTGCCTTTCAGGAATGATGAGAGAGACCCCCTGTGAAGGGAGAAATAGAAGTGCTATTGAGAGAGACTCTTATGTAGGGAGAAATAGCAGTGTTAAATGGTAAACATACAGTCTGGAACTCTGATTCCTTTCAGATGCACAGAGCATCATCTCAACAGGAAAATGTAATCTCCTAAAATGAAAACCCAATGTAAACAAAAGGGATAAAATGGTTAAGAAAAAGCAGATTCAATGCAAGAAAATATAGAGAAACAACAGTGTTAAATGTAGAAAAACAGCCTGGAATATTATAAGACATATATATGAAGTATTGGGAAATGTGTATGACATGTATAGGGAGGGGACATTATTGGAACCAGGCAGGCAGGGACATGTGCAAGCCCCTATCAGTCACTTGGGAGAGAGAGGCAGTGAGAACCACACCAGTGTTGTGGATGGTCTCCAACAAATACAATAAGCGCAGTATTATAGATGTTTATAGTGGTGCTTTCCCCTTTTTTATGAGCTAGAGATAGGAATTTGTGGAAATAAGTATTTTTGGAACC
Source organism: Procambarus clarkii (assembly GCF_040958095.1). Classification (NCBI taxonomy): domain Eukaryota; kingdom Metazoa; phylum Arthropoda; class Malacostraca; order Decapoda; family Cambaridae; genus Procambarus; species Procambarus clarkii. The sequence continues at coordinate 21,963,293 of NC_091156.1, forward strand.
CTGTGTGTAGGGAGAGTGGTGTGTTGTTAATTCAGGTGTATGTGCTCAGCTGTGTGTCACATGGGGGGTTATCCACATTTATTTTGTATATCCATTTGTAAACCCAGGCCCTTTGTAGTGACCAAAGAGGAGTGGAATAGAGTAATGACCTTAAGTCCCAGGTTGTAGAGGGAGAAGGAACATCTCCCTCCCCCTTTTTGTTTGTATCAATCCTATGGTGGATCCAAGTACACCCTCCCCCCCCCCCCCTGTTCTAAGAAGTGTGAGGAAATCTGGTGTTTGTTAAATAAAATCCTTTTGTAAAATTGTACTCCAAGGTGTATTTCTTGTCCCATGTAGTTAGAACTGGTGACTATTACTATATAGACCCCTGCACTTCCATTATTTATAAGTAAGAGCGGGTGTTGTTAGTGGTACTTTACGGTACGGCTTCCAATCTCGTACCTTACAGTGAGCATGAAGAGAATGCGCAACTACAAGTCATCTAAAGACCTTGTGTGTACTCGACTTTGATCAATGGAGGACCGACCACGGGGACAGAGGACCTCAACGATCATCGCCAGAGGATATGGCCACTTTGTAGCAGAGAGAATTAAGGCAGATATATTCCCTCCCTTTATCCCTTGATCTAGGTGAGCTAGAGTATCATTTATGCTATGTGACTGTTATCTTTATTATTATTGCCAGTGAGATAGGATTAGGCTATGTGCCAGGATATATATATATATATATACATGATAATGTATATTATCCATTGGAGAGTTTCAGCGCCGTGGAGATGGGGGGAGCTGTTGCCTGGGTAACAGCTTCTCCTCCGAATCAACCTACCCTGGCTCTTTGCCCTGGTGAGGCCACTCCAGCCCGACAACCAGAGCGCAACTCTATAGTCTCCTGAGACTGATGGATGCCTACTACTAGTAGTAGGCATCCATCACTACTACTACTAGTAGTTTACACTACTCACTAGTGTATTCCCAGGTGTGCAATTACTCAATAGCCTAGAGATGGAGGATGATAATGTAGCTAAGTTTGTGGAGTCGAGGGACGCGGGGGTGCTGGAAGAGTGCACCAAGACCCAGCTGCAACTAGTGGAGAACCACTTGGGGTGGAAGATGCTATCTTCCACCCCAAGGTGGAAGATAGCATCCCCACCACAGTACAGTACTGCAAGGTGCAACAAAGAGTGTCCAATCAGCAAAGTCTAAAGGTAATACGACTTTACCTACTGCCCAAATTACCATCCAGAATAAGAGGGCCAAGGTCCATACCCGTGGGTTGTTTGACCAAGGGTCCCAGAGAACATATGTCAATAAAAAGTTGGCAGATGAATTACAACTAAAGCCTGAAGCCCTGACGACAATCAACATCTCAGGGTTTATAACAGATGCAGAACCTCAAGTCTACCAGGTGGTACAACCATCAATACGTTTAGGCAGGTACGTCTGTCAAGTACAAGCCATTGTGGTGGACAAAATACCAGTAGACCTACAAGTTCAAGGTCTGAGAGCAACAGCCAAATTCCTGAGAAATAGAGGAATAAAATTGGCAGATAATATTAAGTCTGATCACCTCACCGACTTCGATCTCCTTGTAGGAACAGACTACTATCTGTATCGAACAGAATCGATTCATCGATTCATCGGTAGCCCTACTAAATGTCAGGGCATAACCATGCTAAATTCTGCAGTAGGCAAATTACTCTCAGGTCCAGTATCAAGCCTGAGGAGACCTATGGCTGCAGATAAACAATACTAGTAGAAATCTAAATTTGTCAGCTGATTATATTTCTCCAGTAGCATTATACTAAGGAGATTACAGCTGACTATAGCAACAGAGTTTGATGTTAATATCATCACTAAAAGCTGAAGATGAGTTCATGAGGCCTCAGTGGCAAATCAGTGAACAGTAGCCTAAACAGCTACAAGTCACTGCGACCAATGTCACTGAACCCACTGCAGTCTCAGAACCATTCTTTACTTTAATGATGAGCTATTCAATCTTCTGAATCAATTAACTAAATTAAACCCTAATAAATCTGATGACTGATTTGATACATTTATTATTTAATCAAGATGTATTCCATGGGCTTCAGTGTTTATATATCAGTGACCAGTTACCTGAACAAGCTTCAAGTTATATCTAATGTCACTGATCTCACTGCAGTCCCTGAATCATACTTGACTGTAGTACTTGATCACATTCAGTCCTCTGGGTTAAATAATATGTAATTAGGCTTGAATTATAGCCTTTCAAGAGTTAACAGAGAAATGAAATCGCATTAGACTTCTAACCCCTGCAACTCGAGTACAGGACATCCGTCCTGTATGAACAGACGCACAAATGTGTGATTACTAACTACTAACATCAAATTAATCTAATAATTCGAAGGAGGAGTATCGGTGTTCGTCTGTTCTAAATAGGACTTCGACCCGTGAGCAGCCCCCCCAGGGAATTATGTAGGAAAAAACGACACCATTTAATAATATTACATGCAATTGCAGATAATATTGCTGCCGTTGTATACACAAGTTAACCCATAGAAAATGTAGCTTGTAGTGGAATTTTCCGTCAATAGAAAACGGGATATCATTGCCACATACTATTATAAATTCACCAGCTATTCTGCTGGGAATTATTCTTAAATACATTAGTCTTTGGACTTTACCATCATAAAAACATCTCATTTGAATTAACTTAATTATCAGTATCAAAATAAAGTAAATGTGACCCTTCTATCAGTTACTGATATCTGGACAAAGTAGGCCAGGCGTCAGTGAGGAAGGAGTGGTCAGCCATTGTTGTTAAGACCAGAGTCGTGGGGCATATTACAGCTCCTATAAATTCTCTTGGACGAAGTGTTATGGAAGTTCAGAGTAGTGATTTGCCATCATCAACATGCTGTCATCAACCACAGATGAAGTGTTATTCCGAAACCCGTTTATCTAATCATTTTTGGTCATTAATGTTAGTTGGATATTGGGCGAACCGGTGAGAACACAAAGGATCGACTGAAAAAAGGTAATTAAGCCTTGGTTCTTATCTGAATCATTATACAGTGTTTTCTCTGATATAGCTGTCATATATTAGGATTCTGGCTTTACAGCTAGCGCCCTTTGACAGGAACAAGAAGAGGAAGCAAGCTTGGTATATCAGTTACTGGGTGATGGAAGCTGCCTCACACGAGGATAATTTGGTGTCTACATCCTAGTTATACCTGGTGGACTAAGCCTGTCTGTACAATAAGATAAGGAACCTCCTCAATGTATACTAATATATGTAGTTTAATACTGTAGTTTGATTGGCTACATATATATAAATTCAATATAAACCCCCCTAATGTGTAAGGATCGATTTGTGAGATTATTGCAGAAATACAGTCCACTTAACATCATACAAATTGCTATCGAAAATATAAATTAACGTAAATATAAATTCTATGTAAATTCACATAAATTAAATATATATAAATCTCACAGGTCGGTTCCCACAATTGTACCAGCACTGTACCAGCACACTGTACCAGCACACTGTACCAGCAAATTGTACCAGCACTGTACCAGCACACTGTACCAGCAGACTGTACCAGCACACTGTGCCAGCACACTGTACCAGCACACAGTATCAGCACACTGTACCAGCACACTGTACCAGCACACTGTACCAGCACACTGTACCAGCACACTGTGCCAGCACACTGTACCAGCACACAGTATCAGCCCACTTTACCAGCACACTGTGCCAGCACACTGTACCAGCACACTGTACCAGCACACTGTACCAGCACACTGTGCCAGCACACTGTACCAGCACACAGTATCAGCACACTGTACCAGCACACTGTACCAGACCTAAACCAGCACACTGTACCAGCACACTGTGCCAGCACACTGTGCCAGCACACTGTGCTAGCACACTGTGCCAGCACACTGTACCAGCACGGTACTATCACACTGTAACAGCACACTGTGCCAGCACACTGTACCAGCACACTGTGCCAGCACACTGTACCAGCACACTGTACCAGCACACTGTACCAGCACACTGTACCAGCACACTGTACCAGCACACTGTACCAGCACTGTGCCAATACATTGTACCAGCACACTGTACCAGCACACTGTACCAGCACATTGTACCAGCACACTGTGCCAGCACACTGTACCAGCACATTGTACCAGCACACTGTACCAGCACACTGTGCCAGCACATTGTAACAGTACATTGTACCAGCACACTGTACCAGCACACTGTACAACACATTGCACCAGCACACTGTATCAGCACACTGTACCAGCACATTGTACCAGGACATTGTACCAACACACTGTACCAGCACATTGTACCAGCACATTGTACCAACACACTGTACCAGCACACTGTACCAGCACACTGTCCCAGCACATTGTACCAGCACATTGTACCAGCACACTGTACCAGCACACTGTACCAGCACGTTGTACCAGCACACTGTACCAGCACGGTACTATCACACTGTGCCAGCACACTGTACCAGCACAGTGCCAACACACTGTACCAGCATACTGTACCAGCACACTGTACCAGCACATTGTACCAGCACCCTGTGCCAGCACACTGTGCCAGCACACTGTACCAGCACACTGTACCAGCACATTGTACCAGCACACTGTATCAGCACACTGTGCTAGCACACTGTACCAGCACACTGTACCGGCACATTGTACCGGCACACTGTACCAGCACACTGTACCAGCACACTGTACCAGCACACTGTGCCAGCACACTGTACCAGCACACTGTACCAGACCTAAACCAGCACACTGTACCAGCACACTGTACCAGCACACTGTGCCAGCACACTGTGCTAGCACACTGTGCCAGCACACTGTGCTAGCACACTGTGCCAGCACACTGTACCAGCACGGTACTATCACACTGTAACAGCACACTGTACCAGCACACTGTACCAACACACTGTGCCAGCACACTGTACCAGCACACTGTACCAGCACACTGTACCAGCACACTGTGCCAGCAAGTAGTAGGGTTGACACGCCACAGACGAATTTTTTTTTGGGGGGGGGAAATTCGTCTGTGGCGTGTCAGGGTTTTCAGGTGAATTTATAAATTCGTGTGTAGCATGTCGGGGTTTTCAGGTAAATTTGGGGAGCCACACATTTGGAATTAAGGATTTCTTAAGAGTGAGTAATTTCCGAGATTTTGGAAGTATGGAATTCTTATGAGAAAAATAATTTCCGAGACTTAGAAGTTTGTTAAGGGCTTATGGGAGAAATTCAAGTAACGTATGTAGCGCTTTAGGGTTTCCAGGAGAACTCTACAGACATATTTTACATGTTTTCAACTTACAAAAATCGTCTATGTAAGCCTTAGTTATTCATGTAAATTTAGAAAGTTATCTGTGTAAGTCAGGGTTTTCAGGGGCTCGTACCTCACACCCCCTCCCTCCCCCCCTTACCTCGCAATCTCTCGCGTCACCTTTATTTACCTTACGCCCGGCCAGCCAGACCCTTCTTGTAGGTCTCCTCTTATCATATCTTATCTTTTCTTCTCCATAATATCTGGACCGTCCCTCCTCTCTCTCTCCTTTCATTCAGTTCAGCTATTTTCCAACATCGTATGTTTGCTCCTTTTCATTAAGCAAGTCAGTTTTACACAAATAAATCGTGTTAGTAAGCATGTTCTAGCTCACGTTCCCCCGCCTTAGTCCCCTGTCGTATAATGAATACTATCATTCCAATCCCTCTAAAATTTAAAAATAATCATATTTCAAACGTAGTTCAATACAGTAATTTAGTTACCAAGCTCCAGCGCTTGTCCTCCGCCTTAGCTCTCTCTCGTATCTTCGTTAGTAACAGTCCAATTTCCCTGAAATTTTTACCCTCTGTATTTCAGGCACCGTAAATAAGATCAAAACAGTTATCGAGCTCCAGCTCTCGTCCCCCACCTTAGTTCGTTTATACAAGATCGTTAGTAACAGTCCAATTTCCCTGAAATTTTTACCCTCTGTATTTCAGGCACCGTAAATAAGATCAAAACAGTTATCGAGCTCCAGCTCTCGTCCCCCACCTTAGTTCGTTTATACAAGATCGTTAGTAACAGTCCAATTTCCCTGAAATTTTTACCCTCTGTATTTCAGGCACCGTAAATAAGATCAAAACAGTTATCGAGCTCCAGCTCTCGTCCTCCACCTTAGTTCATTGTACAAAATCGTTAGTAACAGATCAATTCCCCTCAAATTTTTTACCCTCTGTATTTTCAGGCTCCATAAATAAGATCAAAACAGTTATCGAGCTCCAGCTCTTGTCCATCGCCTTAGTTCACTCATGTAAATTCATTACTCTCAGTCCAAATCACCCAACTACATTTTCAGACATAGTAAATAAAAACCAGTTCAGTTATCAAGTTTCAACTCTTGTGCCCCAGCTTAGTTCATTTTGTACAAGTTCTTTATTTTCCAACTAAATCACCCTGAGATTTAAAATCACCTTATTTTCTAACGTAGTAAAATTAATCTGGACATTAGCCAAGTTCCATTTCCTCAGCCTTAGATCATCAGACATAAATATATTCAATCAAGTCCATCTCCAGCCTAACTCTTATCCGAGTACACACATAACCCCAACCTGTGTAATTATCTTTCACCCCCTCCCACCTTCCTCCATCTCATCTCATCTCACCTTACCCTTTCCCTCCCTTACCTTCTCATCCCCAACGTATCCAAACCTTCAATAATCATACTGTATTTGCATATTTTCTCTATATTCAGCTGTGTTCTTCACTTTTTGTCCATGTTTTCTGTGTTCATTCCATGTTCTACAAATGTTCACAGTCCCATTCAGTTCATATTTTCACAAGTATCTCCATTTTTTCTGTAATCTTTCTCTTAGTCTCATTACTTTCTCTACAAATTCTAGTCATATTTTCTATGTTTTCATGTTCATCACATGTTCTCTTTACAACTTTTATACTCAATATTCATGCTAACTTCCATATGTTGTGTTCTTTGTCAACATTCATGTTCCTCTACAAGTTCATATTCCCTGCATGTTCACTCTATTCAACTTTTTCTTACATGTTTTCTGTGTTCACCGTATGTTCACTGTGTTCATTCCCTTACTTAACCTCAATTTTTTTTATGTTCTTTGTTTCTTCCATTCACTAACTAGTTCTTTGTCAAATATTAGCATCAGCAATACAGTTTCCTCAACAATTTTAGTCACCAAGTTTTTATTTGCAAAAACTATGTCAAAGTAATTCTCGTAGTCAACTTAATAGTTCTACCAGCCATGTTCTTAAACAAATCTACACTTTATTCAGTTCCAAATTTACAAAGACAAACCTTTCTTGTAACTTCTTAACTAAAAATCTTTCGCCAATCAACTGAAACATAGTCACTTTCCTCATTTCTCAACTAAACTTATTATCCAGTCAACTAAAAATAGTCAGAAATAGCCTCGTTCAACACTGTTCTTAACTAAAACAACCTTTCTCTTAGCTAAAAATTGTCAAAGGAAACTTCTTTCAGCACTTTCTTAACAGCCGCTATGTTTCATCAAGTAAGAAAAAAATTGCCAAAGGAAACTTTCCAAAACTGTTCATAACTAGCTTTTATCCATCGTCAATCAACTAAAAATAATAACTTTCATCATTTCTTAACTAAACTTATTCCCCAGTCATCAGAAAATAACCGTGTTCTTCGTGTTTCATTGTCATTTCATAACTAAAATTATCCATCAATCAACAGAAAAAGCCATGTTCATCATGTTTTGTCTTTTTGCTTAACTAAAATTATGTTTTGTCAAGTAAGAAAAAATAACCAAAGATATCTTTCATCGCTGTTCTTAACTGACATTATACTTTGGGGAGCACAAAAAATAGTCTCCCTCGTCATGTTTTGTCTTTTTCCTTAACTAAAGTATTCATCAGTCAACTAAAAAATAGTTGCTTCATCATGTTTCCTTGTCATTTCTTAACTGAAATATCACTTCTCTCATTTAAAATAGTCATGTGTAGCCTCTTTCCAACACTGTTCTTAACTAAAGTAACCTTTCACTTCGCTAAAATAGTCATATTCGTCATTGTTCCTAACTAAAATTATATGTCGTTAAGTAAGAAATATAGTCAAAGACTCTCTTCGAGACATCAAGGACTTACTCAAAGACATCAAAGTTGCACTCAAAGACATCCTTTGAGACATCAAAGACATCCTTTAAGACTTCAATGGGACTCTTCGAGATATCAAAAGACACTCTCAAACACTCAAAAATTTACTTGCATCCTCAAAGTTAATCTCAGAGGCATAAAAGTTATTCTCGGAGCTATCAAAATTAATCTCTAAAACAACAAAAGTTAATCTCTGTCATCAAAGTTGATCTGCAAGATATCTTCGAGACATCAAAGTTACTTTTCATTACATCAAAGACGCATTCAAATACTACCCATGTTCTCAGAAGTCATTCTCAAAGTCATCAAAGTTATTCAAAGAGCTAACAAAAGTTATTCTCAGAGTCACTTTCGTTCTTCAGAGAAACTTTCCAAAACATCTTTGTTCATCAAAGATATTCTCTAAGTCCTGAAAGTTATTCTCTAAGACAGCAAAGTTATTCTCTGAGCTAACAAAATACTACTCATGTTCTCAAAGACATTCTCAAAGTCATCAAAGTTATTCACAGAGTCATCAAAGTTATTCTCTAACTCACTTTTGTTCATTAAAGTTAATTTCTATGTTATAAAAGTTATTCTCTATGTCATCAAAAGTTATTCTCTGAGCTAACAAAATACTACTCATGTTCTCAAAGACATTCTCCAATTCATCAATGTTGTTTCAATGACATCAAAGTTAATCTCAGAGTTATCCAAAGACATTCTCAAAGTCATCTAAAGTTATTCTCTAAGACATCAAAGTTATTCTAAGAGTTATCAAAAGTTATTCTCAGTCATGTTATGTTATTCTCTAACTCACTTCCATTCATCAAAGACATTCTCTAAGCCCTCAAAGTTATTCTCTAAGACAACAAAGTCATTCCCAGAGTCATCAAAAAAGTTATTCTTCGAAACATAAAATTTGCTCTGTAAGATATCTTCGTTCATCAAACTTATTCTCAGAGATATCTAAAGTTATTCTCAGAACAATCAAAAGTTATTCTAAGACAACAAAAGTTATTCTCAGAGCTACCCAAAGCTATTCTCAGAGTCACCTTCGTTCGTCAGAGAAACTTTCAAAACATCTTTGTTCATCAAACTTGTTTTCAAAGTCATCAAAAGTTAATCTAAGACATCTTCTTTCATCAAAGTTATTTTCAGAGACATCTAAAGTTATTCTCAGAGTCATCAAAGTGATCTCTAATTCACCTTTGTTCTCCCAAAGTTGTTCTCTAAGACACCTTCGTTCATCAAAGAAACTCTCCTTCTTCCATCATGTTATTCTTTAAGACATCTTCAGTCATAAAATTTCTCTCCAAAATGTAACTAGTTCAGCTTTTCATACCAAACCTGCATTTCTGTTAAAACATATTTTCTTAGTTGCTTTACCCTAAAACTGTTCTCTGAACTACACTGTTCAAACCTACGTAACCTATCCTCTCCACCCAATGTTACTTAGTTAACGTAACGTTCCTAAACCTAACTTTACCTATCCTAACATAACTTACCTTACCTTACCTATCTTACCTGACTTTACCTATCTTACCTAACTTAACCTGCATAACCTAACTTTACCTATGTTACCTTACCTTACCTATCTTACCTAACCTAACCTAACTTTACCTATGTTACCTTACCTTACCTACCTTTCCTAACTTAACCTGCTTAACCTATCTTACCTATCTTACCTAACTTTACCTATGTTACCTTACCTTACCTACCTTTCCTAACTTAACCTGCTTAACCTATCTTACCTATCTTACCTAACTTTACCTATCTTACCTAACTTTACCTATGTTACCTTACCTTACCTACCTTTCCTAACTTAACCTGCTTAACATATCTTACCTATCTTACCTAACTTTACCTATCTTACCTAACTTAACTTTCATAACCTAACTTTACCTATCCTAACATAACTTACCTTACCTTCCCTATCTTACCTAACTTTACCTATCCTAACATAACTTACCTTACCTATCATACCTAACTTAACCTAACTTTACCTATCCTAACTTAACTTACCTAACTTATTCTGCTTAACCTAACTTACCTACATTACCTAACTTAACCTGCTTAACCTAACTTATTTAACTTATCTTACCTATCCTAACCTAACTTGCTTTACCTAACTTAATCTTACATTCCCAAACTGATGTATCCTAACTTATCTAGTCAAACCAGACATGATCTAACTTACATAATTATTCCTTCTTGTCTTTTGTGTTTCGTCAATCATTGTCTCATATTCATTTACTCATTTCTTTAGTTAATTTCTCAAATGGTCACTTATGGATTTCAAGTGCTATTTGTTAGAGATTGGATATTTAAGCATTTCAAAGAATTATAATTTCTCAAATGGTCACTTATGCATTTCAAATGCTATTTGTTAGAGATTGGATATTTAAGCATTTCAAAGAATTTTTGTTATATATGGGCATTTACTCATTTCAAGGGATAATTTCTCAAATGGACGTTTTGCATTTCAAGTGTTATTTGTTTAAGATTGGGTGTTTAACCATTTCAAAGGTTTTTGTTATATATGGGAACTTACTCGTTTCAAGGGCCAATTTCTCAAATGGCCATTTTTGCAGATCAAGGGTTATTTGTTAAAGTTCATCAAGTTGCTCATAAGTTGTATTTATTATGTTTGTTATCATTTATTCTTATTCCCCAACCCCTTAACCTAACCTCTTGTAATCTTAGTATATTTGGTATGTTCTATCATATGTTCTTATTCCCCAACCCTTTAACCTAACCTTTCAGATGTAGTTTATGGTGTTTTTGACGTATTTGTTGAATATATTATCCTTTTCCTAACCTTTCAGATGTAGTTTTGTTTCTCCTTTGTATATTTTTACCCAAACCTTCTTTCCTTCTTTTACTTTGATTTTCCTACTCCTTCTAACCCTCCTTTTCTATCTCTCTCCCTTATTCTCTCTCTTCCTCCCCCTCTCTCTCCCTCATTTGCTCAAATGCTCTCTTGTTTCTCAAATTCAAGTCTTAATGCTCCCATTCTCACACCCTCACTCTCATTCACTTAGTTTTCTTTTTTCTCAAATTCAAGTCTTAGTTCCCCCATGCCCACACTCTCTCTCTCATTCTCTCTTCTTTGGTCCCATTTTCTTCCGCCCCCTCTCTCTTACTCCTTGCTCTTCTTTCATGCTCTCACTCCCTTGAGCTCTTGTTTCTCAATTTCAAGTCTTAGTAGATCTGATTCTTTACTATTGTAATTCTATTATTACTAAGATAAAGAATGAACTTATATGTGAAATCAAAGTAAAAGAAGGAAAGAAGGTTTGGGTAAAAATATACAAAGGAGAAACAAAACTACATCTGAAAGGTTAGGAAAAGGATAATATATTCAACAAATACGTCAAAAACACCATAAACTACATCTGAAAGGTTAGGTTAAAGGGTTGGGGAATAAGAACATATGATAGAACATACCAAATATACTAAGATTACAAGAGGTTAGGTTAAGGGGTTGGGGAATAAGAATAAATGATAACAAACATAATAAATACAACTTATGAGCAACTTGATGAACTTTAACAAATAACCCTTGATCTGCAAAAATGGCCATTTGAGAAATTGGCCCTTGAAACGAGTAAGTTCCCATATATAACAAAAACCTTTGAAATGGTTAAACACCCAATCTTAAACAAATAACACTTGAAATGCAAAACGTCCATTTGAGAAATTATCCCTTGAAATGAGTAAATGCCCATATATAACAAAAATTCTTTGAAATGCTTAAATATCCAATCTCTAACAAATAGCACTTGAAATGCATAAGTGACCATTTGAGAAATTATAATTCTTTGAAATGCTTAAATATCCAATCTCTAACAAATAGCACTTGAAATCCATAAGTGACCATTTGAGAAATTAACTAAAGAAATGAGTAAATGAATATGAGACAATGATTGACGAAACACAAAAGACAAGAAGGAATAATTATGTAAGTTAGATCATGTCTGGTTTGACTAAATAAGTTAGGATACATCAGTTTGGGAATGTAAGATTAAGTTAGGTTAGGATAGGTAAGATAAGTTAAATAAGTTAGGTTAAGCAGGTTAAGTTAGGTAATGTAGGTAAGTTAGGTTAAGCAGAATAAGTTAGGTAAGTTAAGTTAGGATAGGTAAAGTTAGGTTAAGTTAGGTATGATAGGTAAGGTAAGTTATGTTAGGATAGGTAAAGTTAGGTAAGATAGGGAAGGTAAGGTAAGTTATGTTAGGATAGGTAAAGTTAGGTTATGAAAGTTAAGTTAGGTAAGATAGGTAAAGTTAGGTAAAATAGGTAAGATAGGTTAAGCAGGTTAAGTTAGGAAAGGTAGGTAAGGTAAGGTAACATAGGTAAAGTTAGGTAAGATAGGTAAAGTTAGGTAAGATAGGTTAAGCAGGTTAAGTTAGGAAAGGTAGGTAAGGTAAGGTAACATAGGTAAAGTTAGGTAAGATAGGTTAAGCAGGTTAAGTTAGGAAAGGTAGGTAAGGTAAGGTAACATAGGTAAAGTTAGGTTAGGTTAGGTAAGATAGGTAAGGTAAGGTAACATAGGTAAAGTTAGGTTATGCAGGTTAAGTTAGGTAAGATAGGTAAAGTCAGGTAAGATAGGTAAGGTAAGGTAAGTTATGTCAGGATAGGTAAAGTTAGGTTTAGGAACGTTACGTTAACTAAGTAACATTGGGTGGAGAGGATAGGTTACGTAGGTTTGAACAGTGTAGTTCAGAGAACAGTTTTAGGGTAAAGCAACTAAGAAAATATGTTTTAACAGAAATGCAGGTTTGGTATGAAAAGCTGAACTAGTTACATTTTGGAGAGAAATTTTATGACTGAAGATGTCTTAAAGAATAACATGATGGAAGAAGAAGAGTTTCTTTGATGAACGAAGGTGTCTTAGAGAACAACTTTGGGAGAACAAAGGTGAATTAGAGATCACTTTGATGACTCTGAGAATAACTTTAAATGTCTCTGAAAATAACTTTGATGAAAGAAGATGTCTTAGATTAACTTTTGATGACTTTGAAAACAAGTTTGATGAACAAAGATGTTTTGAAAGTTTCTCTGACGAACGAAGGTGACTCTGAGAATAGCTTTGGGTAGCTCTGAGAATAACTTTTGTTGTCTTAGAATAACTTTTGATTGTTCTGAGAATAACTTTAGATATCTCTGAGAATAAGTTTGATGAACGAAGATATCTTACAGAGCAAATTTTATGTTTCGAAGAATAACTTTTTTGATGACTCTGGGAATGACTTTGTTGTCTTAGAGAATAACTTTGAGGGCTTAGAGAATGTCTTTGATGAATGGAAGTGAGTTAGAGAATAACATAACATGACTGAGAATAACTTTTGATAACTCTTAGAATAACTTTGATGTCTTAGAGAATAACTTTAGATGACTTTGAGAATGTCTTTGGATAACTCTGAGATTAACTTTGATGTCATTGAAACAACATTGATGAATTGGAGAATGTCTTTGAGAACATGAGTAGTATTTTGTTAGCTCAGAGAATAACTTTTGATGACATAGAGAATAACTTTTATAACATAGAAATTAACTTTAATGAACAAAAGTGAGTTAGAGAATAACTTTGATGACTCTGTGAATAACTTTGATGACTTTGAGAATGTCTTTGAGAACATGAGTAGTATTTTGTTAGCTCAGAGAATAACTTTGCTGTCTTAGAGAATAACTTTCAGGACTTAGAGAATATCTTTGATGAACAAAGATGTTTTGGAAAGTTTCTCTGAAGAACGAAAGTGACTCTGAGAATAACTTTTGTTAGCTCTTTGAATAACTTTGATGACTTTGAGAATGACTTCTGAGAACATGGGTAGTATTTGAATGCGTCTTTGATGTAATGAAAAGTAACTTTGATGTCTCGAAGATATCTTGCAGATCAACTTTGATGACAGAGATTAACTTTTGTTGTTTTAGAGATTAATTTTGATAGCTCCGAGAATAACTTTTATGCCTCTGAGATTAACTTTGAGGATGCAAGTAAATTTTTGAGTGTTTGAGAGTGTCTTTTGATATCTCGAAGAGTCCCATTGAAGTCTTAAAGGATGTCTTTGATGTCTCAAAGGATGTCTTTGATGTCTCAAAGGATGTCTTTGAGTGCAACTTTGATGTCTTTGAGTAAGTCCTTGATGTCTCGAAGAGAGTCTTTGACTATATTTCTTACTTAACGACATATAATTTTAGTTAGGAACAATGACGAATATGACTATTTTAGCGAAGTGAAAGGTTACTTTAGTTAAGAACAGTGTTGGAAAGAGGCTACACATGACTATTTTAAATGAGAGAAGTGATATTTCAGTTAAGAAATGACAAGGAAACATGATGAAGCAACTATTTTTTAGTTGACTGATGAATACTTTAGTTAAGGAAAAAGACAAAACATGACGAGGGAGACTATTTTTTGTGCTCCCCAAAGTATAATGTCAGTTAAGAACAGCGATGAAAGATATCTTTGGTTATTTTTTCTTACTTGACAAAACATAATTTTAGTTAAGCAAAAAGACAAAACATGATGAACATGGCTTTTTCTGTTGATTGATGGATAATTTTAGTTATGAAATGACAATGAAACACGAAGAACACGGTTATTTTCTGATGACTGGGGAATAAGTTTAGTTAAGAAATGATGAAAGTTATTATTTTTAGTTGATTGACGATGGATAAAAGCTAGTTATGAACAGTTTTGGAAAGTTTCCTTTGGCAATTTTTTTCTTACTTGATGAAACATAGCGGCTGTTAAGAAAGTGCTGAAAGAAGTTTCCTTTGACAATTTTTAGCTAAGAGAAAGGTTGTTTTAGTTAAGAACAGTGTTGAACGAGGCTATTTCTGACTATTTTTAGTTGACTGGATAATAAGTTTAGTTGAGAAATGAGGAAAGTGACTATGTTTCAGTTGATTGGCGAAAGATTTTTAGTTAAGAAGTTACAAGAAAGGTTTGTCTTTGTAAATTTGGAACTGAATAAAGTGTAGATTTGTTTAAGAACATGGCTGGTAGAACTATTAAGTTGACTACGAGAATTACTTTGACATAGTTTTTGCAAATAAAAACTTGGTGACTAAAATTGTTGAGGAAACTGTATTGCTGATGCTAATATTTGACAAAGAACTAGTTAGTGAATGGAAGAAACAAAGAACATAAAAAAAATTGAGGTTAAGTAAGGGAATGAACACAGTGAACATACGGTGAACACAGAAAACATGTAAGAAAAAGTTGAATAGAGTGAACATGCAGGGAATATGAACTTGTAGAGGAACATGAATGTTGACAAAGAACACAACATATGGAAGTTAGCATGAATATTGAGTATAAAAGTTGTAAAGAGAACATGTGATGAACATGAAAACATAGAAAATATGACTAGAATTTGTAGAGAAAGTAATGAGACTAAGAGAAAGATTACAGAAAAAAATGGAGATACTTGTGAAAATATGAACTGAATGGGACTGTGAACATTTGTAGAACATGGAATGAACACAGAAAACATGGACAAAAAGTGAAGAACACAGCTGAATATAGAGAAAATATGCAAATACAGTATGATTATTGAAGGTTTGGATACGTTGGGGATGAGAAGGTAAGGGAGGGAAAGGGTAAGGTGAGATGAGATGAGATGGAGGAAGGTGGGAGGGGGTGAAAGATAATTACACAGGTTGGGGTTATGTGTGTACTCGGATAAGAGTTAGGCTGGAGATGGACTTGATTGAATATATTTATGTCTGATGATCTAAGGCTGAGGAAATGGAACTTGGCTAATGTCCAGATTAATTTTACTACGTTAGAAAATAAGGTGATTTTAAATCTCAGGGTGATTTAGTTGGAAAATAAAGAACTTGTACAAAATGAACTAAGCTGGGGCACAAGAGTTGAAACTTGATAACTGAACTGGTTTTTATTTACTATGTCTGAAAATGTAGTTGGGTGATTTGGACTGAGAGTAATGAATTTACATGAGTGAACTAAGGCGATGGACAAGAGCTGGAGCTCGATAACTGTTTTGATCTTATTTATGGAGCCTGAAAATACAGAGGGTAAAAAATTTGAGGGGAATTGATCTGTTACTAACGATTTTGTACAATGAACTAAGGTGGAGGACGAGAGCTGGAGCTCGATAACTGTTTTGATCTTATTTACGGTGCCTGAAATACAGAGGGTAAAAATTTCAGGGAAATTGGACTGTTACTAACGATCTTGTATAAACGAACTAAGGTGGGGGACGAGAGCTGGAGCTCGATAACTGTTTTGATCTTATTTACGGTGCCTGAAATACAGAGGGTAAAAATTTCAGGGAAATTGGACTGTTACTAACGATCTTGTATAAACGAACTAAGGTGGGGGACGAGAGCTGGAGCTCGATAACTGTTTTGATCTTATTTACGGTGCCTGAAATACAGAGGGTAAAAATTTCAGGGAAATTGGACTGTTACTAACGATCTTGTATAAACGAACTAAGGTGGGGGACGAGAGCTGGAGCTCGATAACTGTTTTGATCTTATTTACGGTGCCTGAAATACAGAGGGTAAAAATTTCAGGGAAATTGGACTGTTACTAACGAAGATACGAGAGAGAGCTAAGGCGGAGGACGAGAGCTGGAGCTTGGTAATGGACTTGATCTTATTTACGGTGCCTGAAATACAGAGGGTAAAAATTTCAGGGAAATTGGACTGTTACTAACGATCTTGTATAAACGAACTAAGGTGGGGGACGAGAGCTGGAGCTCGATAACTGTTTTGATCTTATTTACGGTGCCTGATATACAGAGGGTAAAAATTTCAGGGAAATTGGACTGTTACTAACGAACTTGTATAAACGAACTAAGGTGGAGGACGAGAGCTGGAGCTCGATAACTGTTTTGATCTTATTTACGGTGCCTGAAATACAGAGGGTAAAAATATCAGGGAAATTGGACTGTTACTAACGAAGATACGAGAGAGAGCTAAGGCGGAGGACGAGAGCTGGAGCTCGGTAATGGACTTGATCTTATTTACGGTGTCTGAAATACAGAGGGTAAAAATTTCAGGGAAATTGGACTGTTACTAACGATCTTGTATAAACGAACTAAGGTGGGGGACGAGAGCTGGAGCTCGATAACTGTTTTGATCTTATTTCCGGTGCCTGAAATACAGAGGGTAAAAATTTCAGGGAAATTGGACTGTTACTAACGAAGATACGAGAGAGAGCTAAGGCGGAGGACAAGCGCTGGAGCTTGGTAACTAAATTACTGTATTGAACTACGTTTGAAATATGATTATTTTTAAATTTTAGAGGGATTGGAATGATAGTATTCATTATACGACAGGGGACTAAGGCGGGGGAACGTGAGCTAGAACATGCTTACTAACACGATTTATTTGTGTAAAACTGACTTGCTTAATGAAAAGGAGCAAACATACGATGTTGGAAAATAGCTGAACTGAATGAAAGGAGAGAGAGAGGAGGGACGGTCCAGATATTATGGAGAAGAAAAGATAAGATATGATAAGAGGAGACCTACAAGAAGCGTCTGGCTGGCCAGGCGTAAGGTAAATAAAGGTGACGCGTGAGATTGCGAGGTAAGGGGGGGAGGGAGGGGGTGTGAGGTACGAGCCCCTGAAAACCCTGACTTACACAGATAACTTTCTAAATTTACATGAATAACTAAGGCTTACATAGACGATTTTTGTAAGTTGAAAACATGTAAAATATGTCTGTAGAGTTCTCCTGGAAACCCTAAAGCGCTACATACGTTACTTGAATTTCTCCCATAAGCCCTTAACAAACTTCTAAGTCTCGGAAATTATTTTTCTCATAAGAATTCCATACTTCTAAAATCTCGGAAATTACTCACTCTTAAGAAATCCTTAATTCCAAATCTGTGGCTCCCCAAATTTACCTGAAAACCCCGACATGCTACACACGAATTTATAAATTCACCTGAAAACCCTGACACGCCACAGACGAATTTCCCCCCCCCCAAAAAAAAATTCGTCTGTGGCGTGTCAACCCTACTACTCCAGCACACTGTACCAGCACACTGTACCAGCACACTGTGCCAGCACACTGTACCAGCACACTGTACCAGCACACTGTACCAGACCTAAACCAGTACACTGTACCAGCACACCGCACCAGCACACTGTGCCAGCACACTGTACCAGCACACTGTACCAGCACACTGTGCCAGCACACTGTACCAGCACACTGTGCCAGCACACTGTACCAGCACACTGTGCCAGCACACTGTACCAGCACACTGTGCCAGCACACTGTACCAGCACACTGTACCAGCACACTGTACCAGCACACTGTACCAGACCTAAACCAGTACACTGTACCAGCACACTGTATCAGCACACCGCACTAGCACACTGTGCCAGCACACTGTACCAGCACACTGTACCAGCACTGTGCCAACACACTGTACCAGCACACTGTACCAGCACACTGTACCAGCACACTGTACCAGCACACTGTGCCAGCACACTGTACCAGCACACTGTGCCAGCACACTGTGCCAGCACATTGTGACAGTACATTGTACCAGCACACTGTACCAGCACACTGTACAACACATTGCACCAGCACAATGTATCAGCACACTGTACCAGCACATTGTACCAACACACTGTACCAGCACATTGTACCAGCACATTGTACCAGCACATTGTACCAACACACTGTACCAGCACACTGTACCAGCACACTGTGTCAGCACTGTGCCAACACACTGTACCAGCACACTGTACCAGCACACTGTCCCAGCACATTGTCCCAGCACATTGTACCAGCACATTGTACCAGCACACTGTACCAACACATTGTACCAGCACACTGTACCAGAACATTGTACCAGCACACTATACCAGCACGGTACTATCACACTGTGCCAGCACACTGTACCAGCACACTGTACCAGCACTGTGCCAACACACTGTACCAGCATACTGTACCAGCACACTGTACCAGCACATTGTACCAGCACTCTGTGCCAGCACACTGTACCAGCAAACTCTACCAGCACATTGTACCAGCACACTGTACCAGCACACTGTGCCAGCACACTGTACCAGCACATTGTACCGGCACACTGTACCAGCACACTGTACCAGCACACTGTACTAGCACACTGTAACAGTACATTGTACCAGCACACGGTACCAACACACTGTACCAGCACTGTGCCAACACACTGTACCAGCACACTGTACCAGTACACTGTACCAGTACACTGTACGAGCACACTGTACCAGCACACTGTGCCAGCACATTGTACCAGCACACTGTACCAGCACATTGTACCAGCACACTGTACCAGCACACTGTACCAGCACATTGTACCAGCACACTGTACCAGCACATTGTACCAGCACATTGTACCAGTACATTGTACCAGCACACTGTACCAGCACACTGTACCAGCACATTGTACCAGCACTGTGCCAACACACTGTACTAGCACACTGTACCAGTACATTGTACCAGCACTGTGCCAACACACTGTACTAGCACACTGTACCAGCACACTGTGCCAGCACATTGTACCAGCACACTGTACCAGCACACAGTACCAGCACACTGTACCAGCACACTGTGCCAGCACACTGTACCAGCACTGGGCCAACACACTGTACCAGCACACTGTGCCAGCACACTGTGCCAGCACTGTGCCAACACACTGTACCAGCACACTGTACCAGCACATTGTACCAGCACATTGTACCAGCACACTGTACCAGCACTGTGCCAACACTGTACCAGCACACTGTACCAGTACACTGTACGAGCACACTGTACCAGCACACTGTGCCAGCACATTGTACCAGCACATTGTACCAGCACATTGTACCAGCACACTGTACAGCACATTGTACCAGCACACTGTACCAGCACACTGTACCAGCACACTGTGCCAGCACACTGTACCAGCACTGTCCCAACACATTGTACCAGCACACTGTCCCAGCACATTGTACCAGCGCACTGTACCAGCACACTGTACCAGCACACTGTACCAGCACACTGTACCAGCAGACTGTGTCAGCACACTGTACCAGCACACTGTGCCAGCACATTGTACCAGCACACTGTGCCAGCACACTGTACCAGCACACTGCACCAGCACACTGCACCAGCACATTGTAACAGCACACTGTACCAGCACACTGTACCAGCACATTGTACCAGCACACTGTACCAGCACACTGTACCAGCACATTGTAACAGCACACTGTACCAGCACACTGTGCCAGCACACTGTACCAGCACATTGTACCAGCACATTGTACCAGCACATTGTACCAGCACACTGTACCAGCACACTGTACCAGCACTGTGCCAACACACTGTACTAGCACACTGTACCACCACACTGTACCAGCACACTGTGCCAGCACTGTGCCAACACACTGTACCAGCACACTGTACCAGCACACTGTACCAGCACACTGTGCCAGCACACTGTACCAGCACACTGTACCAGCACTGTGCCAACACACTGTACCAGCACAATTTACCAGCACACTGTACCAGCACATTGTACCAGCACCCTGTGCAAGCACACTGGGCCAGCACACTGTACCAGCACACTGTACCAGCAAACTGTACCAGCACACTGTACCAGCACACTGTACCATGTACCAGCACACTGTACCATGTACCAGCACACTGTACCAACACACTGTACCAGCACATTGTACCAGCACACTGTACCAGCACACTGTACCATGTACCAGCACACTGTACCAGCACACTGTACCAGCAAACTGTACCAGCACACTGTACCAGCACACTGTACCATGTACCAGCACACTGTACCAACACACTGTACCAGCAAACTGTACCAGCACACTGTACCAGCACACTGTACCATGTACCAGCACACTGTACCAGCACATTGTACCAGCACACTGTACCAGCACATTGTACCAGCACACTGTACCAGCACATTGTACCAGCACACTGTACCAGCACATTGTACGGCACACTGTACCAGCTATTATAGCTTGCTTGTGGGTTGGCGTTGTCGTCGTCGTTGATCCTTCTCTACGGACAACCCAACCCACAACTCGGTAGAGTACTTATACCTCTCTAGGAGATCACCCTTGGCGCTTCTGGCTCTTGGAGAGGGGCTCAACGTCACACATTTAGGGGATGCGGCTCCCACACCTAGCCTCGTTGTCACGTGCACACACCCACTCGAGCCGCTGTGACTCCCCACTCTCTCCTTAGGTGATATTATCTCCTCAATCCCCCTTTGGCTTATTAGTATTACCTTCTACCCTGTCCACAGCGGTGGCTCTTGGTTCTTTCTCTCTCTCTCTCTCTCTCTCTCTCTCTCTCTCTCTCTCTCTCTCTCTCTCTCTCTCTCTCTCTCTCTCTCTCTCTCTCTCTCTTTCTTTACTATTTCCTGGGAAGCCTCACTAGGACAAGGGCAAACACCAGCAAATTGGAATACATTTACTGGACAAAGCACATACACAGTACACACACACATATAATAATAATGAATCCTGTACTCTATAATATTACAATCGGGTTGCTCTCCAACACCATCAGAACTCTATCATCAGCTTATCAAGTGGTATACTATCTCCTGGTTCACCACCTGATACTATCAACCTCCTCAAGTTGATCAAGTCTACATACACTGTTGCACCATCAGCAAGAGAATATATATATGTATCTATAAATGTGTACAAAGAAAATCAGCATGTGAATGCAATAACATATATCAATATAAATGTTCTTTGATACATAACAATGATCAATCGATCACCCTATCAGTCCTAGAACGCATACGTCTGTAGGTAATGCAGCCTACGATTGTAACTCTAAACTTCAGTATAAAACACTCCTTGACATGAGAATGCAAACAACCACTCACCTCTCACTGCGTCTTGCACACTAATGACAACCAAACACTATCAACTCCCTACAAGTAATCCACCAGAACTTCCCTTCCACCTCTAGAAGTTCACTACCCTGATATCTTCAGGTTCTTTTGGGCTTAACTACCAGGATCCTCTGCAGCTCCTTGAGGCTGCTACCATGAAGTTTCCTTGAGCAACTACGGTGCTTCACCCTTCTGCTAGGGTCCTCCACAGCTCTCTTGGCTGCTACACCATGAAGTTTCCTCGAGCAACTATGGTGCTTCACCACCTCTACAGAAGCATGTGACACTCTTCTTCACTGCTTCTCCTCACAGCTCGAGGTCCTCTGCTCCACTACCTTGGAGTCTCATCAACTACTTCATCTGGGCTGGCTTCGAAGTTCTCAGCAACTTCTTCCCCAAAGACAAACCTGCAACCCATCGACACTCCAATAAAAATGTTTCCCCTTTATCACATAAACAAAAATAATCACACAATATGTTTGCCTCAAACCTCTATCTGTCCTCTACATACAGTGAGAGTGGACTCCCCCGTTTTGGCCGGGTCCATACTCCACCTCGACCGGTGGGCCTCCTCACTCAGGGAGGGTCCTTCACCGTCAGGAGCTGGCTCCCTCAGTTGCCTGCCAGCGCTCAGAAGGAACGGACGTCGCTCCGTGTTCCTCCCTCTCCACTCTCTTATTTTAGGCCTTCTGCCTTATTAAAACATGTCTAACTTATCAATAAACATTGCTACTGTCGCTGGGCACACGACCAACTACAAGCAATCACTATGAACTGGCGTATATCGTGCTTACCACAGATTGTCTAGTCGAGGGCGCTCCTCCCTCTGCCGAAGCTTGGTCAGGGCGCTGCCACGGCCCCTGGTAATGCCTCTGGGCGGTTTAATACTCTCCTCTTCGACCAGGACTTGAGACCACAACGTTCCCAGCTCAGTTCCACAGCTGGAACGTCTACACACTTCTCTTCTCTTCGATATATCACTAGGAGTTCCCTTCTGACGGGAGCTCGAACGGAGCGCGGCTTTCCCCTGCGATGTCTGGCACTCAAGTGAGGTCAAAGCCCCTCCAGAAGCGAGCCTCACGCCTCCAGCAAAATGTCCACATCTCCTAGTCAGTCATTTATCTGTTTTCTTCTTCACTGCCCATAATCTCAAATTGTTATATATATCCAAGCAACTATTTTACATATGTGTTATCACCTCAATATTTGCTAGACCTTCTAATCAGGTCAGGCTTGATGAATAACTCTCAAGGAGGGAGACTCGTTTCTCCTGCAGGCTGAGATCATAACACAGCACACTGTACCAGCACACTGTACTAGCATACTGTACCAGCACATTGTACCAGCACACTGTACCAGCACTGTGCCAACACACTGTACCAGCACACTGTACCAGCACTGTGCCAACACACTGTACCAGCACACTGTACCAGCACACTGTACCAGCACACTGTGCCAGGACATTGTACCAGCACACTGTACCAGCACATTGTACCAGCACACTGTACCAGCACATTGTACCAGCACACTGTACCAGCACATTGTCTCAGTACATTGTACCAGCACACTGTACCAGCACACTGTACCAGCACACTGTACCAGCACATTGTACCAGCACTGTGCCAACACACTGTACTAGCACACTGTACCAGCACACTGTGCCAGCACATTGTACCAGCACATTGTACCAGTACACTGTACCAGCACACTGTACCAGCACACTGTACCAGCACACTGTACCAGCAGACTGTGTCAGCACACTGTACCAGCACACTGTGCCAGCACACTGTACCAGCACACTGTACCAGCACACTGCACCAGCACACTGCACCAGCACATTGTAACAGCACACTGTACCAGCACACTGTACCAGCACATTGTACCAGCACATTGTACCAGCACACTATACCAGCACACTGTGCCAGCACACTGTACCAGCACATTGTACCAGCACATTGTACCAGCACACTGTACCAGCACACTGTACCAGCACACTGTACCAGCACATTGTACCAGCACACTGTACCAGCACATTGTACCAGTACATTGTACCAGCACACTGTACCAGCACACTGTACCAGCACACTGTACCAGCACATTGTACCAGCACTGTGCCAACACACTGTACTAGCACACTGTACCAGCACACTGTGCCAGCACATTGTACCAGCACATTGTACCAGTACACTGTACCAGCACACTGTACCAGCACACTGTACCAGCACACTGTACCAGCAGACTGTGTCAGCACACTGTACCAGCACAATGTGCCAGCACACTGTACCAGCACATTGTACCAGCACACTGTACCCGCACACTGTACCAGCACACTGCACCAGCACATTGTAACAGCACACTGTACCAGCACTGTGCCAACACACTGTACCAGCACACTGTACCAGCACATTGTACCAGCACACTGTGCCAGCACACTGTGCCAGCACACTGTACCAGCACACTGTACTAGCACATTGTACCAGCACACTGTGCCAGCACACTGTACCAGCACACTGTGCCAGCACACTGTACCAGCCCACTGTGCCAGCACACTGTACCAGCCCACTGTGCCAGCACACTGTACCAGCACACTGTACCAGCACACTGTGCCAGCACACTGTACCAGCACACTGTACCAGCACACTGTGCCAACACTGTGCCAACACACTGTACCAGCACACTGTACCAGCACATTGTACCAGCACACTGTACCAGCACACTGTACCAGCACACTGTACCAGCACACTGTACCAGCACACTGTGCCAGCACACTGTGCCAGCACACTGTACCAGCACACTGTACCAGCACACTGTACCAGCACACTGTGCCAGCACACTGTACCAGCACACTGTGCCAGCACACTGTACCAGCACACTGTGCCAGCACACTGTACCAGCACACTGTGCCAGCACACTGTGCCAACACACTGTGCCAACACACTGTGCCAACACACTGTACCAGCACACTGTACCAGCACACTGTACCAGCACAGTGTACCAGCACAGTGTACCAGCACACTGTACCAGCACACTGTACCAGCACACTGTATCAGCACACTGTACCAGCACACTGTATCAGCACACTGTACCAGCACACTGTACCAGCACACTGTATCATCAAACTGTACCAGCACACTGTATCAGCACACTGTACCAGCACACTGTATCAGTAAACTGTACCAGCACACTGTACTAGCACACTGTACCAGCACATTGTACCAGCACACTGTACCAGCACACTGTACCAGCACACTGTATCAGCACACTGTACCAGCACACTGTATCAGCACACTGTACCAGCACACTGTACCAGCACACTGTATCATCAAACTGTACCAGCACACTATATCAGCACACTGTACCAGCACACTGTACTAGCACACTGTACCAGCACACTGTACTAGCACACTGTACCAGCACACTGTACCAGCACACTTTACCAGCACACTGTATCAGCTCACTGTACCAGCACACTGTACCAGCACACTGTATCAGCTCACTGTACCAGCACACTGTACCAGCACACTGTATCAGCTCACTGTACCAGCACACTGTACCAGCACACTGTATCAGCTCACTGTACCAGCATTGAGCCAGCACAATGTACCAGCTTTAATGATGTTGATGGTGGTCAGTTATCCGTCCTTCCTTTCGGACAACCAACCCAAAATTCCGTAGAGTGCTTATTTTGACCAGGAGATCACCCTGGGTGCTTTTGGCACTTGGAGAGGGGTTCAACGTCACACGTTTAGGGACTGCGGCTCCAGTACTGACCTCGTTGTCTCGTGCACACACCCACTCGAGCCGCCGTGACTCCCCACCCTCCTTATTCGGTATGACCTCCTCAATCCTGTTTCTCTTATCATTATTCTGTTCTACCCTGTCCACAGCTGTGGTTCTTTCTCTCTCTCTCTTTTCTACTTTCTGGGAAGCCTCACTAGGACGGGCGCACACACTACTGCCCCCGAAAATGTCTCTGGGCGGCTTCACAACTCTTCTTGCCGTCCAGGACTTGAGACCACACGTTCCCAGCTTGATTCCATAGCTGAAACGTCTGCACACTTCCTTCCTCTTGAAGGCATATCAACTAGGAGTTCCTCTCTAACAGGAGCTCACACGGAGCGCAGCTTCCCCTCACACTGTCTTGTGCTCAAGAGAGCTCAAGCTCCTCTCAAGCGAGCCTCACACCTCCAGCAAACTCTCCACATCTCATGTCAAGTCATTTACTTATATTCTTCATCACTGCCCATACTCTTAAACTATTTATCAAATCTAACCAATTATTTTACGTATGTATCTCCATGTCTATATTTCTTTGACCTCTTATTTTGGTCAGGTGTTGCAGAATAACTCTCAAGGTAGACTCGTTTCTCAGCTACCTGGGATCATAACACAGCACACTGCAAAGCACACTGTACCCACATACTGTACCAGCACACTGTACCAGCACACTGTACCAGCACACTGTACCAGCACACTGTACCAGCACACTGTACCAGCACACTGTACCAGCACACTGTACCAGCACACTGTATTAGCACACTGTACCCGCACACTGTACCAGCACACTGTACCAGCACACTGTACCAGCACACTGTACCAGCACACTGTACCAGCACACTGTACCAGCACTCTGTACCAGCACTCTGTACCAGCACACTGTACAAACAGTGTTAGTGCACCTGTTAGAAAACGATATAATCACTCCAGAGATGCATGAACAACATCAGATAGCAGATAAGACCGCCCTGGCAGCCATGAAGTTGAAGATCGACCTAGTTAACATAGAATGTGAACGTCAGAGAGAACAAGCTGTCCTTCAGAAGGAAGCTCTTCAGGTAAGAGAACAGAACGCTGCCCTCCAGAAGGAACAACTTGAACTCCAACGTGAACGTGAGAGAGAGCAAGCTGCCCTCCAGAAGGAACAACTTGAACTTCAACTCCAAGTCGCTGAACAACACGCTGCATTAGAACGTGAGAGGGAACAAGCTGACCTACAACGTGAACGTGACCAAGAGAGACTAGAGCTCCGAGTCAAGAGCTTGACCTTGAAACCGCCCACGTCACTCAGCGCCAGGAAGCAGAGTCTAAACTCCCGGTTCGTTTCAATGTTTCTTGCGCCATTAAGTTAATGCCACCTTTTGTAGAGACTGAGGTGGATGCATTCTTTACTTCATTTAAGGCTCTAGCTAACCAACCCAGCTGGCCTCAGGATCAGTGGTCAATACTTCTCAGATCCCATTTGACAGGTAGAGCTGCCTTGACTCTCGATTCTCTGGCTACAGAAACTGACTATCATGTGTTCAAACAGGCAGTGCTTGATGCCTACCTTCTATCAGTAAAGAGTTACAAACGAAGATTTAGGGATTACATCAAATCTAGTGCTACTATTTATTTAGACTTCGCCCAAAATAAGACAAGATATCTATTGAGGTGGCTGGAATCAGCCCAAATAATCACCTTTGCAGATCTCATCAACCTCATCTTGATGGAAGAATTCCTTCGCCGTTTTCCTACTACCATCCGTCTTTACCTTTCAGACAGAGAGACTAACCTTACTAAGTGTGCATAGTTGGCTGACACCTACATCCTAATTAACAGATCGTCATCAGACACACTTCCTGGTAAACTGTCTTGGTCCGCTCCTGCTAAAGTGAGTACAGTACTGGTGATGTGAACTACTCACTTTATTGCAGGTACTGTAAAGTGTATGGGCATACCGTAGAAAAGTGTACCAATCCTCACAGTCCAGCAGTGAGGCCCACAAACCCAAACTACCACCTCCTAAAACACCTAAGCCTGTATTGAATATTGATGTTCCGTCCTCTCATCTTTCTCTCTTCCACAGACAACTATACCCCGAAACTGTCTCTGCCAGCGGGGGAGATTCTGAGGGAAGGATCGAAGTGAACATCTTGAGGGACACAGCTGCTCAACAATCGGTACTCCTCAAGGCAGCTGCACCCAACGTCACCTACACCAGAGAAACCGTCCTCATCACTGACCTCATTACAACCACTCCATACCCACCCACTCGCCACAGTCCACCTGGATTGTTCTTTCGTACATAGTGAAGTCGCCATCAGGGAGAAACCTTTCCCCATGCCAGGAATTCAACTTCTCCTGGACAACAACTTGGCGGAAGATCAACAACCCACGAACCACATCATCAGTGACAAACCCCAGGTGTGTGAATCTTCCATGGAAAATCCTGTTGTGCAATTCGTTGCAGGAGGAGGTCCAACCGACTAACGATTCTGAGGACATCTGAGGGGTGACGATGCGTGCCCAAGCTGCTCGACCGCAACCAGCCTCTCCAGCTGTCCCTCAAGCTTTTCAGGGCCTCCCACCGAATCTCAACTTGTTGGAGTTCTGTAAGTTGCAGAGAGAAGATCAATCCCTAACATCTTTATTCTTTCGGGCCAAAGACACAACCATATTCTATCCCTGGTTTTTTCTTGGATAACCATATCCTCTCCCGCAGATATAGACCCAGTAAGTTGAAGGACGACGACGATTGGGCTAATGTTGTAATGTAAATCGTTCACTGTTTACCCAAACACATTTGGTAACCTTAAGTAGATTTAAAGAGGGCGAGGCAGCCGGGCCGATGAGAGAGGGCGAGGCAGCCGGGCCGATGAGAGAGGGCGAGGCAGCCAGTGTGGGAACCGACCTGTGAGATTTATATTTATTTAATTTATATGAATTTATATTTACGTTAATTTATATACTTCGATAGCAATTTGTATAATGATAAGTGGACTGTATTTCTGCAATAATCTCATAATCTCACAAATCGATCCTCTACACATTAGGGGGGGTTTATATTAATTTATATATATGCAGCCAATCAAACTACAGTAATAGACTACATACATTGAAGAGGTTCCTTATCTTATAGTACAGCTGACCTTAATCCACCAGGTATAACCAGGATGTAGACACCACATTTTCCCTCTTTGAGGTAGCTTCCATCACCCTGGTAACTGATGCACAAAGCATGCTTCCTCGTCTTGACCTGTCAAAAGGGCGCTAGCTGTAAAGCCAGATTCCTATATATGACAAGCTATATCAGATAAAACACTGTACATGGAACCTTAAAGACCTGGCTTAATTACCCTTAGTATGAGGCGATCTGGCGCTCTAACCGGATCACCCTATCCAATGACATTAATGGCCACTAATGATAGATAAATGGGTTTCGGTAGAACACTTAACTTGAATTTGTTGACAGCGTGTGATAATGGTACACCTTTGGTTTCCATAACACTTCGTCCAAGTAAAATTAACAGGAGCCGTATTTGCTCCCGTGAGCCTCTGTGGTCTTAGTATTAACACTGGCTGCCCCTCCCTCACCCCTGATGCCTGGCTTACATTGTCCAGATGACAGAAAGTGATAGAAGGGTCACATTTACTCTACTTTAATATTGATAATTAAGTTAATTTATATGAAATGTTTTATGATGGTAAAGTCCAAAGACTAATGTATTTAAGAATAATTCCCAGCAGAATAGCTGGTGAATTTATAATAGTATGTGGTGATGATATCCCGTTTTCTATAGACGGTAATTCCACTACAAGTTACATTTTCTATGGGCTAACTTGTTTATACAACACAGCTATTATCTGTCTGTATGTAATATTAAATGGTGTCGGAATTTCCGACATAATTCCCCAGGGGCTGCTCACGGGTCGAAGTCCTTATTAGAACAGACGAACACCGATACTCCTCCTTCGAATTATTAGATTAATTTGATATTAGTAGTTAGTAATCACACATTTGTGCGTCTGTTCGTACAGGACGGATGTCCCGTACTAGAGTTGCAGGGGTTAGAAGTCTAATGCGATTTCATTTCCCTGTCAACTCTTGAAAGGCTAATATTCAAGCCTAAATACATATTATTTAACCCAGAAGACTGAATGTGATCAAGTACTACAGTCAAGTTTGATTCAGGGACTGCAGTGAGATCAGTGACATTAGATATAACTTGAAGCTTGTTCAGGTAACTGGTCACTGATATATAAACACTGAAGCCCATGGAATACATCTTGATTAAATAATAAATGTATCAAATCAGTCATCAGATTTATTAGGGTTTAATTTAGTTAATTGATTCAGAAGATTGAATAGCTCATCATTAAAGTAAAGTATGGTTCCGAGACTGCAATGGGTTCAGTGACATTGGTCGCAGTGACTTGTAGCTGTTTAGGCTACTGTTCACTGATTTGCCACTGAGGCCTCATGAACTCATCTTCAGCTTTAAATGATGATACTAACATCAACCTCTGTTGGTATAGTCAGCTGTAATCTCCTTAGTATAATGCTACTGGAGAAATATAATCAGCTGACAAATTTAGATTTCTATTGGTATTGTTTATCTGCAGGCATAGGTCTCCTCAGGCTTGATACTGGGCCTGAGAGTAATTTACCTCCTGCAGAGTTTAACATGGTTATACCCTGATATTTAGTAGGGCTACCGATGAATCGATGGCAATAGTCTGTCCCAACAAGGAGACCGAAGTCGGTGAGGTGATCAGACTTAATATTATCTGCCAATTTTATTCATCTATTTCTCAGGAATTTGGCTGTTGCTCTCAGACCTTGAACTTGTAGGTCTACTGGTATTTTGTCCACCACAATGGCTTGTACTCGATAGACGTACCTGCCTAAGTGTACTGATGGTTGTACCACCTGGTAGACTTGAGGTCCTGCATCTGTTAGAAACCCTGAGATATTGAATGACATCTGGGCTACAGGCCTTAATTGTAGTTCATCTGCCAACTTTTTAGTGACATATGTTCTCTGGGATCCTTGGTCAAACAACCCACGGGTATGGACCTTGGCCCTCTTATTCAGGATGGTAATTTGGGCAGTAGGCAAAGTCGTATTACCTTTAGACTTTGCCGATTGGACGCTCTTTGTTTGTTGCACCTTGCAGTACTGTACTGTGGTGGGAATGCTATCTTCCACCTTGGGGTTTGGAGACGTTGTTTTGGTGTCTCTGCACAATGCTGCATGGTGCTGACCTTTGTTACACCTATTACAGGTGTGTAATTGGGTGTCACAGTCGTTGATGTTATGTTTCCTGAGGCACCTCGTGCAATGTTGCAAATCTTTGAGTCGCTCAACACGGGCGTCACTATCAGGAAAATTAGGGCAGTGGTACATTGAATGTTTCTCATTGCAGAACAAACATGTTCCATAGCTTACAGTACCCTTTGGTGTCACGTTCTTGGATGACAGAGTAACTATAGGCTTGGAGGGTCCCACTGCATATACGCCCACACTGCTACTGTTCCACTTTGGTGTTGAATTATATTGTCTAGATTGATTTGGAGTACCTTTGGTACTCTGTGGTTTACTATTATTGGTTTCTGAGGGTTTACTTGGTGGTTTTAATTTGTCATGTATTCGTAATTGATGAACTACTGACTTTAAACCTTCAGATATTTCACTCATGGATAAGATGCTTTTATTGTAATGAGCACTCATTTGTCTCAATATGTCCCTAGGTATTTTCTCCTGGACAATTATTTTCAAGACCCACTCAGCCCCGTTTGTATCTGCTGTCAGGCTGAGGGCATTGATCAATGATTCTACCTCCAGCTTGAAGACTTGGAGTGAATCAGCTGAAGCCTCCGGTGGGGGTAAATGCAACAGCTCATGAACTAAATGTGATGTTCTTACTTCTGGATCAGCATAATTATCCTTGAGGAGTTTTACTGCCAGATCATAGCCGTCATTAGTTAATCTCAGATGGGATACTACTGTTTTAGCCTCACCTGATAATTGGCCTTGCAAATAAGTGAATTTACTACTCTTTGATAAAGATTGTTTTGAGTCTACAAGGTCAACGAATTTGGTCCAAAATTCGTCCCAATCTTCCTCATCTTTTCCTGAGAAAGTGGGTAAATTAATTGGAGGGAGTCGAGCTTCTGCTTGACTCGTATTAGATGCAACTGTTGTTGTTTTTGCTGTTGCCTTGTTCTGGGCAATTAATTTGACATAAGGCTGTAACGTGGCCTGAGTGTGATCTTCATAATTCGCAAGATCAACCATAATGTCGTCTATTTCTGTTTCTGATAAATTGGTGTTGGCAAGTTCAGCCACATATGTTGCTATTTGGCATTTGATTTGCTCAAATTTACCTGCAGCTGCTTGATAATAGCTTTCCAGGTCAGCATAATCAACTTGAGATTGTTGTGACAAATCTTCACATTTCTTGATTTGTCTTGTTAAGTGGCTTTTAAGGGTTAAGGGCAAGGGTTCTTTTCATTCTCCCTGCATTATCCATACTGGCTAGTTGGAGAAGCCTTGTGGGACTTGTACTTGGGCTGCTCATAATACTGAACAAGCTCTAATGGTTGCCTAGGGTAAAATGCACTCACTAGGCAATAATCCTACCTCTACTAGAGGTTAGCACTTAAAATTAATACACATTATATATATATATACAATCATACACACTAATGATTTGAGTGATAAACCAGTGTCACTGGAAGTACCTTTAGGTTAGCTCTTCTATATCACCCTAGGATGGAATAGACACTAATTAATCACTCAAAGGTGTAATGATCATAAGTAAATTATTATATATACACAACTCAACTCGAGTTGATAAAAATTACACCCAAAATAGGGTCTGGACCATTCATTAATGGTGTTAGGTTGTTGAATATAGTACAACTGACTATGGTAATAATGCGACTAGGATGAACGATAATAGTTCAACTAGTCAGTGGTAATATCCTACCCTGTTGTGGGTTGGCAATTAGTAAATATTATACTGTGAACACTCTTGCAATATATATTAAATAATTCTCTATTTTGGAGAAATAATATACACAATTATTGATAATAGCCTCTTAATTAGCCTCTATGAAACTTCTAATATTATCAAGAAGTATTAAATATTATTAGTGACCTCGCGAAATAAAGTCCACAAAATTCGTAGATAATCTCTCGCGAAATTTAACACCACGAAATCTGTGAACAATCTCGCGAAACCACAGCCACTACTTTGGCTGGCTTCAATATTAGCGCTGTCATTTCACAGAATAACACGCCACCAAATCTGTGGGTGTGCATGAAACCGCTGACTAAGGCTTAACCGGGCTGAGGGAGGCTCCTGAGCTCCCTCGAGGCTACGCTGCCGTCTTTGACTGCTGGCCTTGTATAAATCACACTGCACTAGTATATTTAACGAATCCACTGGTTAACTGGTTCATCCGGTACTAAGATGACCAAATGTGGGTTCAAAGGACCGAATAATCCGGTTCGAAGGACCAAATAATGTGGGAACCGACCTGTGAGATTTATATTTATTTAATTTATATGAATTTATATTTACGTTAATTTATATACTTCGATAGCAATTTGTATAATGATAAGTGGACTATATTTCTGCAATAATCTCATAATCTCACAAATCGATCCTCTATACATTAGGGGGGGTTTATATTAATTTATATATATGCAGCCAATCAAACTACAGTAATAGACTACATATATTGAAGAGGTTCCTTATCTTATAGTACAGCTGACCTTAATCCACCAGGTATAACCAGGATGTA
This sequence comes from Procambarus clarkii, assembly GCF_040958095.1. Classification (NCBI taxonomy): domain Eukaryota; kingdom Metazoa; phylum Arthropoda; class Malacostraca; order Decapoda; family Cambaridae; genus Procambarus; species Procambarus clarkii. Next base: position 21,996,898 of record NC_091156.1, read on the forward strand.
GACACCACATTTTCCCTCTTTGAGGTAGCTTCCATCACCCTGGTAACTGATGCACAAAGCATGCTTCCTCGTCTTGACCTGTCAAAAGGGCGCTAGCTGTAAAGCCAGATTCCTATATATGACAAGCTATATCAGAGAAAACACTGTACATGGAACCTTAAAGACCTGGCTTAATTACCTTTAGTATGAGGCGATCTGGCGCTCTAACCGGATCACCCTATCCAATGACATTAATGGCCACTAATGATAGATAAATGGGTTTCGGTAGAACACTTAACTTGAATTTGTTGACAGCGTGTGATAATGGTACACCTTTGGTTTCCATAACCCTTTGTCCAAGTAAAATTAACAGGAGCCGTATTTGCTCCCGTGAGCCTCTGTGGTCTTAGTATCAACAATGGCTGCCCCTCCCTCACCCCTGACGCCTGGCTTACATTGTCCAGATGACAGAAAGTGATAGAAGGGTCACATTTACTCTACTTTAATATTGATAATTAAGTTAATTTATATGAAATGTTTTATGATGGTAAAGTCCAAAGACTAATGTATTTAAGAATAATTCCCAGCAGAATAGCTGGTGAATTTATAATAGTATGTGGTGATGATATCCCGTTTTCTATAGACGGTAATTCCACTACAAGTTACGTTTTCTATGGGTTAACTTGTTTATACAACACAGCTATTATCTGTCTGTATGTAATATTAAATGGTGTCGGATTTTCCGACAGCCGGGCCGATGAGAGAGGGCGAGGCAGCCGGGCCGCTGAGAGAGGGCGAGGCAGCCGGGCCGCTGAGAGAGGGCTAGCCAGCCGGGCCGCTGAGAGAGCGCTAGCCAGCCGGGCCGCTGAGAGAGCGCTAGCCAGCCGGGCCGCTGAGAGAGCGCTAACCAGCCGGGCCGCTGAGAGAGGGTGCGAGGGAGTGGCAAGGACGCTGCTCCAGGCTGCCTCCCGGTCACCCATCCACCACGCCACCACAGAGTACAAAGCTGATTAATATCCAGCTAATTATCAAACCTGTACACTTTAGTGTGGTGTAACAGACTAAATAACAGTGTCGTAGACACATTGTCCAAGGTGTGTGTCGTTAAGAATACACAGAGTCGTGTGTGTAGAGTATAGAGCGAGAGCCAAAGGGAGCCGGTGACGTCTGGTCACACCGACGCCGTTACAGGTAAACCTACACCATTTCATCAGTAACCTTCATGTTAACTACAGCAAAATACAGTGCCCAGCCTGCTAAGAGGACTATGCAAAGTCTTAACAAAGGTCTCAATAAAATATCAACGACAGTGGGCACCCGTGTCGACCCTTTGGTTAAGGAAGGTTTGCGAAACATAATTATTTTTGACAGGGATCCTTGCCAAGATTTTGTCACTGTTTCTGTTGCAGGATCCGGTTATACCAGCAGCTCTCGTACTCAATGCAGTAAGCAAAAGATACTTGCCAACTAATTACATATAACTAGCTAGGGTAATTAGTACTAATATTGTGAAATATTGCAAATGTTTAAGCATAAAGCAATATACTTTGCAATAATTCAAACCAATAACAATTCAAGTAACTGTTCTTACCATTGTTTAAATAAACAAATACACTACACAAGAAAACAGAAGTTAAGGTTAGACAATGAATAAAATACGGAAGTCATATTACATGCTGAACACAACTACGCTTATTCTAACACCAGCCACTGAAGTTTATTCATCCGGCAAGTAATGGAAGGCAGCGTCATACTGTACTGCCTGGGTCCTCCTTATAGCAAGCACAGCCAGAGACAGCTGCCCTCTCCTCATCCTCCAGGGCACCAGGACTGATCACAGGACCATGCCCTCTCCTCATCCTCCAGGGCACCAGGACTGATCACAGGACCATGCCCTCTCCTCATCCTCCAGGGCACCAGGACTGATCACAGGACCATGTCCTCTCCTCATCCTCCAGGGCACCAGGACTGATCACAGGACCATGCCGTCTCCTCATCCTCCAGGGCACCAGGACTGATCACAGGACCATGCCCTCTCCTCATCCTCCAGGGCACCAGGACTGATCACAGGACCATGCCCTCTCCTCATCCTCCAGGGCACCAGGACTGATCACAGGACCATGCCCTCTCCTCATCCTCCAGGGCACCAGGACTGATCACAGGACCATGCCCTCTCCTCATCCTCCAGGGCACCAGGACTGATCACAGGACCATGCCCTCTCCTCATCCTCCAGGGCACCAGGACTGATCACAGGACCATCCTCATCCTCCAGGGCACCAGGACTGATCACAGGACCATCCTCATCCTCCAGGGCACCAGGACTGATCACAGGACCATGCCGTCTCCTCATCCTCCAGGGCACCAGGACTGATCACAGGACCATGCCCTCTCCTCATCCTCCAGGGCACCAGGACTGATCACAGGACCATGCCCTCTCCTCATCCTCCAGGGCACCAGGACTGATCACAGGACCATGCCCTCTCCTCATCCTCCAGGGCACCAGGACTGATCACAGGACCATGCCCTCTCCTCATCCTCCAGGGCACCAGGACTGATCACAGGACCATGTCCTCTCCTCATCAAAATGAACTTCTATATAATGCAATGGAATGTCTGATCATTTCATTAAAAAGAAAAGTTGAAAAATACATAACCAGGAAAACTTGGCTTTTTAGGCAAATCAAGCCTTGCATAGTAGGCCAAGTAGTGCGTTCTGGCTATTAGGTACAACATTATATATATATATATATATATATATATATATATATATATATATATATATATATATATATATATATATATATATATTATTAAATATGACCGAAAAAGTAAGATTAATAATTCTAACACGAATTTTCTCTATCTTTCTTACGCTTATGTCGACCGTGCCCTCAGCCACAGTTCAGAATGGAAGCAAGTCGACGAAGAACTCTGTAGGGTAAGGCAGGTCCTAGTCAACAACGGCTTCTCCAATGGTTTCGTGGAAGATATCATAAGAAGGAAAGTGAAACGCCATGCAACCTCTAAAGAAACAACGAACACAACACCTATACCCCCTATTAGACTATTTTACAGGAACTTCTTTTCCACAGCTCATAAAACGGAGGAAAGGGTCCTGAAAGATATTGTCAGTAGAATCGTTATCCCTACAGACAAAAATCAGAAGATACAACTGACGATTTACTATAAAACCAGAAAAACGGCCAGCCTACTCATGAGAAACTCTCCAGACACAAAGCAGAACGCTTTAAAAGAGACCAACGTCGTCTATGCCTTCAAATGCCCTCTTGGGGACTGTAAGCCTCAAAAAACCCAGTATATAGGCAAGACAACAACATCTCTTTCCAGGCGCTTAACGATGCATAAGCAACAGGGCTCCATTAAGGAATATATAATCTCTTCCCACAAACAAACCATCACCAGAGAAATCTTAGCAAACAACACAGAAATCATCGATAGATACAGCGATAGTAGGCGGCTTGACGTCTGCGAGGCACTACACATCAAGAAGTCAACACCAGCAATCAACAGCCAATTAATGCACAACTATATTCTACCCACTTCAAGACTCCGCTCCAATATAGAAGCATCAAGAAATATGGACCAATAGGTTTTCTACAATTACTTCCATTCAATACCCATTGTTTCGTGTTCTGTCTTGTGTTTGAATTTAATACCCATTTAATACCCATTGTTGAAAGTTCGTTTTCACCTCATCCACCACACCCAAATGTAGATATAGACTCGAAGATGTGCAAAGCTCTATTCAGTTTCAGTTGTGTGTTTGTAAACTAAAGTCTTTGAAAATGTAATAAGTTTTACGAAACGCGCTCAAGTGTCGCGTCAGACTAGAAATAAAAATGAATTTTGGAGAATTGATCTTTGAATTACCATCAACAGTGAAAAGAAACGTAAGAAAGATAGAGAAAATTCGTGTTAGAATTATTAATCTTACTTTTTCGGTCATATTTAATAATATATGTCTACAGGAAAGACTGCTACCAAAATTTACTAATATATATATATATATATATATATATATATATATATATATATATATATATATATATATATATATATATAACTGAAAACTCACACCCCAGAAGTGACTCGAACCCATACTCCCAGAAGCAACGCAACTGGTATGTACAAGACGCCTTAATCCACTTGACCATCACGACCGGACATAATGAGGTGATAGCCGAGGCTATCACCTCATTAATAATTCTAACATTAATTTTCTAATTAATATTTATAATTAGTTTATAAATTTATAATATTAATTTATAATTAATAATCTAATTAATCATTAATAATTCTAACATTAATTAATTCTAAGATTAATAATTCTAACACGAATTTTCTCTATCTTTCTTACGTTTCTTTTCACTGTTGATGGTAATTCAAAGATCAATTCTCCAAAATTCATTTTTATTTCTAGTCTGACGCGACACTTGAGCGCGTTTCGTAAAACTTATTACATTTTCAAAGACTTTAGTTTACAAACACACAACTGAAACTGAATAGAGCTTTGCACATCTTCGAGTCTATATCTACATTTGGGTGAGGTGGATGAGGTGAAAACGAACTTTCAACAATGGGTATTAAATGGGTATTAAATTCAAACACAAGACAGAACACGAAACAATGGGTATTGAATGGAAGTAATTGTAGAAAGCCTATTGGTCCATATTTCTTGATGCTTCTATATTGGAGCGGAGTCTTGAAGTGGGTAGAATATAGTTGTGCATTAATTGGCTGTTGATTGCTGGTGTTGACTTCTTGATGTGTAGTGCCTCGCAGACGTCAAGCCGCCTACTATCGCTGTATCTATCGATGATTTCTGTGTTGTTTGCTAAGATTTCTCTGGTGATGGTTTGTTTGTGGGAAGAGATTATATATTCCTTAATGGAGCCCTGTTGCTTATGCATCGTTAAGCGCCTGGAAAGAGATGTTGTTGTCTTGCCTATATACTGGGTTTTTTGAGGCTTACAGTCCCCAAGAGGGCATTTGAAGGCATAGACGACGTTGGTCTCTTTTAAAGCGTTCTGCTTTGTGTCTGGAGAGTTTCTCATGAGTAGGCTGGCCGTTTTTCTGGTTTTATAGTAAATCGTCAGTTGTATCTTCTGATTTTTGTCTGTAGGGATAACGATTCTACTGACAATATCTTTCAGGACCCTTTCCTCCGTTTTATGAGCTGTGGAAAAGAAGTTCCTGTAAAATAGTCTAATAGGGGGTATAGGTGTTGTGTTCGTTGTTTCTTTAGAGGTTGCATGGCGTTTCACTTTCCTTCTTATGATATCTTCCACGAAACCATTGGAGAAGCCGTTGTTGACTAGGACCTGCCTTACCCTACAGAGTTCTTCGTCGACTTGCTTCCATTCTGAACTGTGGCTGAGGGCACGGTCGACATAAGCGTAAGAAAGATAGAGAAAATTCGTGTTAGAATTATTAATCTTACTTTTTCGGTCATATTTAATAATATATATATATATATATATATATATATATATATATATATATATATATATATATATATATATATATATATATATATATATATATATATATATATAATGTTGTACCTAATAGCCAGAACGCACTACTTGGCCTACTATGCAAGGCTTGATTTGCCTAAAAAGCCAAGTTTTCCTGGTTATATATTTTTCAACTTTTCTTTTTAATGAAATGATCAGACATTCCATTGCATTATATAGAAGTTCATTTTGATGAGGAGAGGACATGGTCCTGTGATCAGTCCTGGTGCCCTGGAGGATGAGGAGAGGGCATGGTCCTGTGATCAGTCCTGGTGCCCTGGAGGATGAGGAGAGGGCATGGTCCTGTGATCAGTCCTGGTGCCCTGGAGGATGAGGAGATAACTATCCGAGTGCCGGCGGTGGGGTGGTTCAAATAGCCTCGGCTATCACCTCATTATGTCCGGTCGTGATGGTCAAGTGGATTAAGGCGTCTTGTACATACCAGTTGCGTTGCTTCTGGGAGTATGGGTTCGAGTCACTTCTGGGGTGTGAGTTTTCAGTTGCATATTGTCCAGGGGACCATTCTGGCTTGTTCGCATTTGTGTTCCTCACGTGTGCCCCTAAGAATGAGGTGATTTGGTAAAATGCTATGCCCAAGATAACTATCCGAGTGCCGGCGGTGGGGTGGTTCATATAGCCTCGGCTATCACCTCATTATGTCCGGTCGTGATGGTCAAGTGGATTAAGGCGTCTTGTACATACCAGTTGCGTTGCTTCTGGGAGTATGGGTTCGAGTCACTTCTGGGGTGTGAGTTTTCAGTTGCATATTGTCCAGGGGACCATTCTGGCTTGTTCGCATATATATATATATATATATATATATATATATATATATATATATATATATATATATATATATATATATATATATATATATATATAAAGACTAGCTGGTTCCCAAGACTACCTCCTGGAGGACATCAGAATAATCCAGGAGCAAGGGGCAATTTTTAGGCCTCACCCTGAACTCTTCTAAGAGTGAAATAATATGTTCCATCCAGGGCATCATAGAGAGAATAGAGGGTCTTCTGCCAAATATCCCCATAACTAAACCTGAAGACAGCTCACTCAACCTCAGGGAAGGGGCTCCTAGGAAAGCCATCGATGAGGTCCTTGATAAGAAAATTGCCGACCTTAAGAGGATGGATGGGAGGATTGAGGATATTGATGCTCATGATGCACTCTACCTCATCACCAGATGTCTGTCCCTCCCCAGGTTAACCTACTTTCTGAAGTGTTCACTATCCTACAGTAGCCAAAAACTAGGTGAATATGACCTGTTACTGAAATCAATGTTAGAAAAAGCCCTCAACCTCTCTCTCTTGATGACCTACAGTGGAAACGAGCTGCTCTTCCAGTAAGTGCTAATTGACTGTTGATTGCTGGTTTTAACTTTTTGATGTCTAGAGCCTCGCTGATGTCGAGTCTCCTGTTATCGTTGTATTTGTCGATAATTTCTGTGTTGCTTGTTAAGATTTCTCTGAATTTGGTCTGGTTGTGTGAGGAGTTTATATGCTCCTTGATGGAGCCATGTTGCTTGTGCATTATTAATCGCCTAGAGTCTTTGTTGTCTTGCCTGTATACTGAGATCTTTGGGCCTAGCAGTTCCCAAGTGGGCGTGTGAAGGCATAGACAACGTTGGTCTCTTTTAAGGCATTCTGTTCGGTGTCTGAAGAGTTCTTCATAAGTAGGTTGGCCGTCTTCTTATTTCTGTAGTAAATTGTTAATTGTCTCTTCTGATTTGTGTCTGTGGGGATAACATTCGTATTAATAATATCTCTCAGGACATTTTATGACGTTTTATGAGCCGTCGAAAAAAAGTTCTTGTAAAACAGTCTAATAGGAGATACAGGTGTTGTAAGTAATTATCAAAAGGAGGCACCAAACTGGGAAGGCTATGTAGCTCCATCAAATGTGTGGGATAATCGGAGGGCGCTAAATATCACCAAGGATGCCAATACGAGAACAGAAACGCATAAGGTGAACGATATCAAAAGTATCCGAGTCGCCAAGAATTCTATACAGGGAAAGAGCGACCGTAAGAAGGACAATGCAATTTGGACAATAAGGAGCAGGGCGGCGATCCATTAAGTGACCATGAGTTAAATGGGTATAGCCAATACATAACCTAGCCAGAGCCGTTTCCCACCACCGGTTACAGTGGTAGGAGGAAGCCGACTGGGACACACGACTCTTAGGAGTATGCAGTTTGTTACCAATAACAGAAGACCAACAACTCTGCCAGCGGGCAAGGATGGAGACATGAATAACTGGGTTAAAGTCAGAATAAGGAACACCTTTACAGGAGATGGGACAAGTGCGAATAGCTTCCTGAGCGGTAGCATCTGCACGCTCATTTAAAGAGACACCAACATGGCTGGGAACCCAACAAAACTCAACCGACTTAAATTTACTGGAGATAAGAAACGGCCAAAGTTGAATCTCGATGACCATTGGGTGGACCAGATTAAAGGACCCTAAAGCCATGAGGGCACTACGAGAGTCAACTACCACCACAAAGGAGGATTGACACCGGGAAAGCAGGAGACGAAGAGCATAGAGAATAGCATGAAATTTTGCTGTGAAGATGCTAGCCTCCGGAGGAAGGTGACACATGTAAGTGTGGTCAGGAAAAACAACAGTAGCCCACGCCGTCAGCAGACTTTGACCCGTCGGTGAAGATGAGAACGGAGTGGGAGTGAGAAGAAAAGTGCTCAAGGAAGAGGCGTTTCAGAACTGTAGGAGAGGTAAAAGCTTTAGTGATGCGGGTCAGAGAAGTACAAAATTTGGGAAGGGGGACCCTCCACGGGGGCAAGGATGGAATAATATGAAGAGAAACATTGGTAATATGAGCTGAAAGAGAATCCTGTAAGCGAGACAAATGGACAAAGAGGAAGGAGGTGAAGAGGAACAGGAACTACAGGAGGGGTAAAAGTCAAAGCACGATAGAGGCGAGAGTGAGAATGCTGTAAGGATTGAGCAAGATAGTGAAGACTGTAGTGATCACGGCGATCCTGGAAAGACAGAAAGCCAGTGTCAGCGTACAAGCTGAGGGCAGGAGTTGAGCGAAATGCACCAGAGCTGAGGTGCAACCCAGTATGGTGCAAAGGATCAAGATGGCGAAGAGAAGGAGAAGCAGAAGAGTATGCAGGGCAACCATAATCGAGTTTAGACAGGACGAGAGAGGAGTGCAAATAGAAGAGCGTGCACCTATCCGCTCCCCAAGAAGTATGGGACAAAACCTTAAGTAGGTTAAGGGCCTTAGAGCATTCAACACTGAGGTAAGAGACATGGGGCGACCAAGACAAACGAGAGTCAAAGTATAACCCCAAAAGCTTTGCAGAATCTTTGTACTCAAGGGGATGACCATAAAGTGACAAAGAGAGATAAAGAACGACCCACTTCCGAGTAAAAGTCATGGCACAAGTCTTAGTAGTAGAGAACTTGAAGCCATGATTGGTGGCCCGAGATGACACGGCATCAATCGCAAGTTGAAGCCGCCGTTGAAGGAGAGGTGACTCATCATTTCGACAGCAAAGAGCAAGGTCATCAACATAAAGAGCGGAGAAGATGCCAGAAGGAAGGGAGGAAAGAAGACCATTGAGGGCAAGCAGGAAAAGAGTAGTTCTCAGAACACTACCTTGGGGTACACCTTCATACTACCGAAAAGAGGCAGAGAGAATGGTACCAAGCCTGACTCGAAAGGTACGACGAGAGAGAAAGCTTTGAAGGAAGAGAGGGAGATTACCACGAAGGCCAAAAGAACAAAGTTGGGACAGAATATGATATCTCCAAGTCGTGTCATAAGCCTTTTCCAGGTCAAAAAGGGCAGCAACAACGGAGGTCTTCGCAGCAAAAGCAGTACGAATAGAGACCTCCAATTTCACCAGGACATCAGTCGTGCTGCGGCACTTGTGAAAACCAAATTGAGAAGGAGAGAGGTGGTGATGGTGTTCCAAGAACCACATCAGACGGACATTCACCATACGCTCAAAGAGCCTGCAGGCACAACTCGTGAGAGCAATAGGGCAGAAGTCTTTAGGGGATGTACCGAGAGACCCTGGTTTCCGAATAGGGAGTACAACGGCATCGAGCCAGTCCTCATGGACGGACGACGACTGCCAGACCTGGTTATACACTCAGTAAATACTGAGACGTGCATGGAGGGAGATGGCAAAGCATCTCATAATGAACGTCATCCGAGCCCGCTGCCATAGATCAGCAGAGGGCCAGGGCAGACTGAAGTTCAGAAAGAAAGAAAGGATCATTATAGGGAAGGCAGAGATGAGTGTGGAAATCCAAAAGATAAGATTTAAGAACAGGCTTACGAAGAAGGAAGGATTGAGGAAGATAAGTACCAGAGCTAACAGTAGAAAAGTGGGAACCCAGTTCGGTTGTGACCGTCACTAGAGTACCACAGAGGTGGAGAATCGGCGAGATATTTGGAACGAACTTGCCCACAATCTCGCGGATCTTCTTCCAGATCTGTGGCAGAGGAGTATCGGACGTAATGGTGGAAACATAAGATTTCCATCTCTCACGTTTAGCTGTACAGATGGTCCTACGGGCCACTGCACTTGCCTTCCAAAACAAAATAAAAGAATCAGCCGTCTGCTGGCGGCAGTGTTTCTTCCAGGCTGCACGCTTACAGCGGACAGCCCAAGCACAGTCCACATTCCACCAGGGAACGCACTTCCACATGCCCCGAGAGGAAGAGCGAGGAATAGAGCGGAGGGCAGCGTCGAAGACAGTGTCATAAAAAAGAAGGAGGGCACAAGGAAGAGGCAGAGAGGAGAGGTCAGAGAGAGTAGCACGGAGGGTGAATAGGTTCCAGTCAGCCTTGACAAACTGCCACCTAGGGAAGGAGAGGCGAGGGTGGAAAGAGAAAAAGAAAACGAGGATGGTGAAATGATCACTGTTATGGAGGTCATCAAGAACCCGCCACGTGAAATCTAAGTAATGGGACGACAAGCAGAGAGAGAAAGATCAAGGCAGGAAAGGGTGCGAGTCCGAGAGCCCACATGAGTGGGCTCACCAGAATTCAGAAGAGATAAAGAAGAAGCGAGGACGAACGGTTTGCGAAGGCGGCCTCGGGTGTTTGTCAGAACATCACCCCAGAGGGAATGTCGACAGTTGAAATCACCCAAAAGGAGCACCGGCTCTGGCAAGGAGTCCAGGAGGTGCTTAAGATCAGGAAGGGAAAGCAGGACATTTGGGGGAGATATATGGAATAAACTGTGTACCATTTGCCCACAAAAACACGGGCAGCAATACAACGGATAGGTGACGGAAGAAGTAAGGGGACGAAGGAAATATCAGAATGAATTAAAAGAGCAGTAGAGTTATGGGCCCCAGCAAGAGCTGGGGGGGGGGGGGAAGAGAAAGAAAGGAATAACCACGAAAGTGACCAGGAAGAGCACCAAGTATTGGTTCCTGGAGACAATGTGGTGAAAACTGTAATTAGAAGTTGGAGTTCATGGAAGTTGGCATACAATCCACGAATATTCCACTGAAGAATAGACATTATCAAAGAGAAAGGACAGTAACAGAGACCAATAAAGAAACAAAGGTAAAGAAAAACACAGTTTATTAAAGAATCTCAGGATCAGGGTCAGGATTAGCAAAATCAGGGTTAGGGGGCATGGGTAAACTTAGTAAGGATGGAGGGAAGGGAGTGGGTGGACAGACCAGAGGCGGACTAACAACGGGGACCAGAGGAGGAGACAACTGAGAGGGGCAGTCAAGGACAGCTGGAGGAGGTGGGAGGGGGGGCAGAAATCAGGGAGTGCACCTCAGAAAGGGCAGCAACCGAGAAGGAATTGGGGGCGAAAGAAACCTCCATATCTGGGACAGGGGGCCCGACCACTAAAATGGGAGGGGACGTAGTGATAGAGTCAAAGGGAGGGGGCGTTGAAGAAAGCGATACCTTCTTACCCGCTGTGGAGGAAGGAAAGGAGCCAGGAGCCAGGCTTACGTTTCTGACTCGAAGAGACATGTGTTCCAGCAACATATTGGATGACAGACTCAATGGTCTCAGCAGGAGAAGAGGAATGGGAGCGAACAACACGAAGATTGCTGGGAGGATGATGGACATCAGCCTGGACAGACAGGCGGCATGGAGGGTCAAGAGACAGAGGGGAGGGTTCGGAAGAAAGAGTGTGGAGATGGGAAAGAAGACATAGGAGACACGGTGGACTAGGTAGGAAGGGGGAAAACTCCAGGTGGAGAACTAGGAGGGAGACCTTTCGGGACAGGACGCAAAGGAATAGGGGAGGAGGTGGAGGGCGTGTTCGGGGTATAAGGCCTGGAAACGGTTGTGAGACTGAGGAAGGTGGGAAAGACTAGGAGAGGTAGAACGCAACACGCGAGCGTAGGATAAACCCGCGAAACTGGTGAGATGGCGAACTTGGCGTCTCGCTTCAGGAAAAGGCAGACGATCCCTGTGTTTCAAGTTGAGGACGGCTTCCTCGAGTTTGTAGTGTATACACTAGTGTGAGAAGGTAGGGTGGGCCTCACCGAAATTGAGGCAGCGAGTCTGGGAAGAAGTGCACTCGGACTTAGAATGATCATCGGCCCCACACATGGGGCATAGATAGACAGTACTTGTGCACTTGAGGACACCGTGCCCAAACTTCCAACACTTATTGCAAAGTCTAGGAGAGGGAATATACTCTTGAACGGAGCATCTGGCACCGGCAAGAATGGCAGGTTTCAAGTCCATGTCAATTAGAACCTTCGGCTCTATGATACCCGTGTAAAAATTCGCGGGAAGAAGCCAGAGAGACCCGATCTACTTGTTTTTACATGTGCACATCAGGACTCAAGAAGGGTGCCTATTTTATGCAGGCTTGGAATAACTTCCTCAATATGCTCTCTGGTATGTCCAGAGGGGAACACGACGGATCACAATACACTGTCCATCATCATCCTGAATGTCTCGTCCACAGGCACGTTGTAAATAACGACTCTAAATCCAGAGGCTCTCATCCCTGTGGTCTGTGCTCCTGTAAACTCCTGCTGTACACACCCTCCTCCTGTACACACCCTCCTGCTGTACACCACCATGCTGTACAACCCTTCTGCTGTACACACCCTCCTGCTGTATATACCCTCCTGCTGTACACACCCTCCTGCTGTACATACCCTCCTGCTGTACACACCCTCCTACTTTACACACCCTCCTGCTTTACACACCCTCCTGCTGTACACACTCCTGCTGTACACACTCTCCTGCGGTACAGACTCTCCTGCGGTACACACTTCCTGCTGTACACACCTACCGCTGTACACACCTCCTGCTGTACACACTCTCCTGCGGTACAGACTCTCCTGCGGTACACACTTCCTGCTGTACACACCTACCGCTGTACACACCTCCTGCTGTACACACCCTCCTGTATACACCCTCCTGCTGTACACACCCTCCTGCTGTACACACCCTCCTGCTGTACACACCCTCCTGTTGTACACACCCTCCTGCTGTACACACCCTCCAGCTGTACACCCCCCCCCAGCTGTACACACCCTCCTGCTGTACACACCTCCTGCTGTACACACCCTCCTGTTGTACACACCCTCCTGCTGTACACACCCTCCTGCTGTACACACCCTCCTGCTGTACACACCCTCATGCTGTACACATCCTCCGACTGTACACAACCTCCTGTACATACCCTCCTGCTGTACACACCCTCCTGCTGTACATACCCTCCTGCTGTACATACCCTCCTGCTGTACACACCCTCCTGCTGTACACACCCTCCTGCTGTACACACCGTCCTGTTGTACATACCCTCCTGCTGCATACACCCTCCTGCTGTACACACCCTCCAGCTGTACACACCCTCCTGCTGTACACACCCTCCTGTTGTACACACCCTCCTGCTGTACACACCTCCTACTGTACACACCTACCGCTGAACACACCCTCCTTCTGTACACACCCTCCTGCTGTACACACCTACCGCTGTGCTCACCCTCCTGCTGTACACACCCTCCTGCTGTACACACCTACTGCTGTACACACCCTCCTGCTTTACAAACACTCCTGCTGTACACACCCTCCTGCTTTACACACTCCTGCTGTACACACCCTCCTGCTGTACACACCCTCCTGCTGTACACACCTTTGCTGTACACACCTCCTGCTGTACACACCTACCGCTGTACACACCTACTGCTGTACACACCCTCCTGCTGTACACACCCTTCTGTATACACCCTCATGCTGTACACACCCTTCTGTATACACCCTCCTGCTGTACACACCCTCCTGCTGTACACACCCTCCTGCTGTACACACCCTCCTGCTGTACACACCCTCCTGCTGTACACACCTCCTGCTGTACACACCCTCCTGCTGTACACACCCTCCTGCTGTACACACCCTCCTGCTGTACACACCCTCCTGCTGTACACACCCTCCAGCTGTACACACCCTCCTGCTGTACACACCCTCCTGCTGTACACACCTCCTACTGTACACACCTACCGCTGTACACACCTACTGCTGTACACACCCTCCTGCTGTACACACCTACTGCTGTACACACCATCCTGTTGTACACACCCTCCTGTTGTACACAGCCTCCTGCTGTACACACCCTCCTGCTGTACACACTCTCCTGCTGTACACACTTTCCTGCTGTATACACCATCCTGTTGTACACACCGTCCTGTTGTACACAGCCTCCTGCTGTACACACCCTCCTGCTGTACACACTCTCCTGCTGTACACACTCTCCTGCTGTACACACCCTCCTGCTGTACACACCCTCCTGCTGTACACACCCTCCTGCTGTACACACCCTTCTGTATACACCCTCCTGCTGTACACACCTTCATGCTGTACACACCATTCTGTATACACCCTCCTGCTGTACACACCCTCCTGCTGTACACACCCTCCTGCTGTACACACCCTCCTGCTGTACACACCTCCTACTGTACACACCTACCGCTGTACACACCTTCTGCTGGTCACACCCTCCTCCTGTATACACCCTCCTGCTGTACACACCCTCCTGCTGTACATACCCTCCTGCTGTACACACCCTCCTGCTGTACACACCTTCCTGTTGTACACATCCTCCTGCTTTACACACCCTCCTGCTGTACACACTCTCCTGCTGTACACACCTCCTGCTGTACACACCCTCCTGCTGTACACACCCTCCTGCTGTACACACCCTCCTGCTGTACACACCCTCCTGCTGTACACACCCTCCTGCTGTACACACCCTCCTTCTGTACACCTACCGCTGTACACAGCCTCCTGCTGTACACACCTCCTGTTGTATACACCCTCCTGCTGTACACACCCTCCTGCTGTACACACCCTCCTGCTGTACACACCTTCCTGCTGTACACACCCTCCTGCTGTACACTCCCTCGTGCTGTACATGCCCTCCTGCTGTACACGCCCTCCTGCTGTACACGCCCTCCTGCTGTACACACCCTCCTGCTGTACACACCCTCCTGTACACACCCTCCTGCTGTACACACCCTCCAGCTGTACACACCCTCCTGCTGTACACACCCTCCTGCTGTACACACCACCTGCTGTACACACCCTCCTGCTGTACAAACCCTCCTGCTGTACACACCCTCCTGCTGTACACACCCTCCTGCTGTACACACCCTCCTGCTGTACGCACCCTCCTCCTGTACACACCTACTGCTGTACACACCCTCCTCCTGTACACACCTACTGTTGTACACACCTTCCTGCTGTACACACCCTCCTACTGTACACACCCTCCTGCTGTACACACCCTCCTGCTGTACACACCCTCCTGCTGTACACACCCTCCTGCTGTACACACCCTCCTGTTGTACACACCCTCCTGCTGTACACACCCTCCTGCTGTACACACCATCCTGCTGTACACACCCTCCTGCTGTACGCACCCTCCTGTACACACCTACTGCTGTACACACCCTCCTCCTGTACACACCTACTGTTGTACACACCTTCCTGCTGTACACACCCTCCTACTGTACACACCCTCCTGCTGTACACACCCTCCTGCTGTACACACCCTCCTGCTGTACACACCCTCCTGCTGTACACACCCTCCTGCTGTACACACCCTCCTGCTGTACACACCCTCCAGCTGTACACACCCTCCTGCTGTACACACCCTCCTGCTGTACACACCACCTGCTGTACACACCCTCCTGCTGTACAAACCCTCCTGCTGTACACACCCTCCTGCTGTACACACCCTCCTGCTGTACACACCCTCCTGCTGTACGCACCCTCCTCCTGTACACACCTACTGCTGTACACACCCTCCTCCTGTACACACCTACTGTTGTACACACCTTCCTGCTGTACACACCCTCCTACTGTACACACCCTCCTGCTGTACACACCCTCCTGCTGTACACACCCTCCTGCTGTACACACCCTCCTGCTGTACACACCCTCCTGTTGTACACACCCTCCTGCTGTACACACCCTCCTGCTGTACACACCCTCCTGCTGTACACACCCTCCTGCTGTACGCACCCTCCTCCTGTACACACCTACTGCTGTACACACCCTCCTCCTGTACACACCTACTGTTGTACACACCTTCCTGCTGTACACACCCTCCTACTGTACACACCCTCCTGCTGTACACACCCTCCTGCTGTACACACCCTCCTGCTGTACACACCCTCCTGCTGTACACACCCTCCTGTTGTACACACCCTCCTGCTGTACACACCCTCCTGCTGTACACGCCATCCTGCTGTACACACCCTCCTGCTGTACACACCCTCCTGCTGTACACACCCTCCTGCTGTACACACCCTCCTGCTGTACACACCTACTGCTGTACACACCTACTGCTGTACACACACTCCTGCTGTACACACCCTCCTGCTGTACACACCCTCCTGCTGTACACACACCCTCCTGCTGTACACACCTGCTGTACACACCCTCCTGCTGTACACACCTGCCGTACACAGCCTCCTGCTGTACACAGCCTCCTGCTATACACAGCCTCCTGCTGTACACAGCCTCCTGCTGTACACACCTGCCGTACACACCTGCTGTACACAGCCTCCTGCTGTACACACCCTCCTGCTGTACACAGCCTCCTGCTATACACACCCTCCTGCTGTACACACCCTCCTGCTGTACACACCTCCTGCTGTACACACCCTCCTGTTGTACACAGCCTCCTGTTGTACACACCTCCTGCTGTACACAGCCTCCTGCTATACACACCCTCCTGCTGTACACACCTCCTGCTGTACACACCCTCCTGCTGTACATACCTACTGCTGTACACAGCCTCCTGCTGTACACACCTGCGGTACACACCCTCCTGCTGTACACACCTACTGCTGTACACACCCTCCTGCTGTACACACCCTCCTGCTGTACATACCTACTGCTGTACACAGCCTCCTGCTGTACACACCTGCGGTACACACCCTCCTGCTGTACACACCTACTGCTGTACACACCCTCCTGCTGTACACACCCTCCTGCTGTACACACCCTCCTGCTGTACACACCCTCCTGCTGTACACACCCTCCTGCTGTACACACCCTCCTGCTGTTCACACCCTCCTGCTGTTCACACCCTCCTGCTGTACACACCTGCGGTACACACCTGCTGTACACACGGCAGCAGTGTCCCGGGCGTGGTGGCGGGCCCCAGCCTGCTGGAACATGAAGCAGGATGCTCTAATTGGTCACTGGGAGGGTTATTGATCGCAGTTTAGGCCTGGCCAGCTCCTGCTATTGTCACCCGAAGCCCGGGAGATGCAGGCTCCGGGGCCCGCTACTCTCGCCCCTCCGCCACCCCTCAACAAGGCCCATATTTGAAGGCTGCTGTGGCAGAGTGTTTATAGCGGGGTGGGTGTACTGTGAGGCGCGTGCTGGCTGCCCACACGTGGCCCCATCGCTGCCGCCCCTCGCCACGTGCTTGGACCCCAACACACTCGCCTCTAGTTCAACACGTGAGTCAGTGTTGGGTTGTTTGGTAGTACACAGGAGTCACTGGCGTCGGGTGTGTGGGCGACGTGCGGAGGTGCATGGCGCCGGGGTGAGGGATATTGTTATGGGAGTGGGAGTGGCGGCAGCGTGGGGGCAGGTGGGTGTGCGCGCGCACCAGACCGGACGCGTGCTCACAGGTGGCCGGGAGACGGACGCTGTCTGCCCTCGTCCGTGTCCCTGCTCGTGTCCGCCACTCCTCCCGCCAGTCGCACTTTATCATAAACTTTACCTTCAAGTAGTCAAGTAAATCGTCTTTAACAGATGGTAGGATAATGGGAGAGAATGAGAGAGGAGGTGGTAGAGAGCAGCGAGGCAGGTGTGTGAGGTGCAGCGACACAGCCAGCGGCCACACACCCGAACACGCTCCCCGCCTCCCCGCCACACATCAGCCCGGAAAAAGCTTACTCTCTGGCTAATAACAATATATGTACACAAGTTAAGGGAACTCTTCACTTCCGCAAGCGGTCTGCGCGACACAGCCTTCCTGCTGGACATCCAACCTCACACCAACCACAACAGTTCATTACATCATTAAGGGTTTACCAACACTTGATGTCTGTACTGTGTTGATAACTTGGGACTCTAAATATATAATACAGAATATGATCATTAATTACCCTCAATGTGTCATACTTTGGCTAGACCACTTATTGTGCACCCCATACTCCTCCTGTGAGTGGTAGTTTATTGTGCACCCCATACTCCTCCTGTGAGTGGTAGTTTATTGTGCACCCCATACTCTTCCTGTGAGTGGTAGTTTATTGTGCACCCCATACTCTTCCTGTGAGTGGTAGTTTATTGTGCACCCCATACTCCTCCAGTGAGTGGTAGTTTATTGTGCACCCCATACTCCTCCTGTGAGTGGTAGTTTATTGTGCACCCCATACTCTTCCTGTGAGTGGTAGTTTATTGTGCACCCCATACTCTTCCTGTGAGTGGTAGTTTATTGTGCACCCCATACTCCTCCAGTGAGTGGTAGTTTATTGTGCACCCCATACTCCTCCTGTGAGTGGTAGTTTATTGTGCACCCCATACTCCTCCTGTGAGTGGTGGTTTATTGTGCACCCCATACTCCTCCTGTGAGTGGTTGTTTATTGTGCACCCCATACTCATCCTGTGAGCGGTAGTTTATTGTGCACCCCATACTCCTCCTGTGAGTGGTAGTTTATTGTGCACCCCATACTCCTCCTGTGAGTGGTAGTTTATTGTGCACCCCATACTCCTCCTGTGAGTGGTAGTTTATTGTGCACCCCATACTCCTCCTGTGAGTGGTGGTTTATTGTGCACCCCATACTCCTCCTGTGAGTGGTTGTTTATTGTGCACCCCATACTCATCCTGTGAGCGGTAGTTTATTGTGCACCCCATACTCCTCCTGTGAGTGGTAGTTTATTGTGCACCCCCATACTCCTCCTGTGAGTGGTAGTTATTGTGCACCCCATACTCCTCCTGTGAGCGGTAGTTTATTGTGCACCCCATACTCCTCCTGTGAGCGGTAGTTTATTGTGCACCCCATACTCATCCTGTGAGTGGTAGTTTATTGTGCACCCCATACTCCTCCTGTGAGTGGTAGTTTATTGTGCACCCCATACTCCTCCTGTGAGTGGTAGTTTATTGTGCACCCCATACTCCTCCTGTGAGTGGTAGTTTATTGTGCACCCCCATACTCCTCCTGTGAGTGGTAGTTATTGTGCACCCCATACTCCTCCTGTGAGTGGTAGTTTATTGTGCACCCCATACTCCTCCTGTGAGCGGTAGTTTATTGTGCACCCCATACTCATCCTGTGAGTGGTAGTTTATTGTGCACCCCATACTCCTCCTGTGAGTGGTAGTTTATTGTGCACCCCATACTCCTCCTGTGAGTGGTAGTTTATTGTGCACCCCATACTCATCCTGCGAGCGGTAGTTTATTGTGCACCCCATACTCCTCCTGTGAGTGGTAGTTTATTGTCACCACACCGTTCAGCTGGTGACACACCCACCACACCTGTCAGCTGGTGACACACCCACCACACCTGTCAGCTGGTGACACACCCACCACACCTGTCAGCTGGTGACACACCCACCACACCTGTCAGCTGGTGACACACACCACACCTGTCAGCTGGTGACACAGCTACCACACCTGTCAGCTGGTGACACACCCGCCACACCTGTCAGCTGATAACACAGCTACCACATCTGTCAGCTGGTGACACACCCGCCACACCTGTCAGCTGGTGACACACCCGCCACACCTGTCAGCTGGTGACACACCCGCCACACCTGTCAGCTGGTGAAACACTCACCACACCTGTCAGCTGGTGACACACCCGCCACACCTGTCAGCTGGTGACACACCCGCCACACCTGTCAGCTGGTGACACACCCGCCACACCTGTCAGCTGGTGACACGCCCACCACACCTGTCAGCTGGTGACACACCCGCCACACCTTTCAGCTGGTGACACACCCGCCACACCTGTCAGCTGGTGACACACCCACCACACCTGTCAGCTGGTGACACACCCACCACACCTGTCAGCTGGTGACACATACACCACACCTTTCAGCTGGTGACACACCCGCCACACCTGTCAGCTGGTGACACACCCACCACACCTGTCAGTCGGTGACACAGCTGGAGTGTGGTGGGGGACAGTACAGGTGAGGGGCGGGGTGGGGGGACAGTACAGGTGAGGGGCGGGGTGGGGGACAGTACAGGTGAGGGGCGGGGTGGGGGACAGTACAGGTGAGGGGCGGGGTGGGGGGGACAGTACAGGTGAGGGGCGGGGTGGGGGAACAGTACAGGTGAGGGGCGGGGTGGGGGACAGTACAGGTGAGGGGCGGGGTGGGGGACAGTACAGGTGAGGGGCGGGGTGGGGGGACAGTACAGGTGAGGGGCGGGGTGGGGGAACAGTACAGGTGAGGGGCGGGGTGGTGGACAGTATAGGTGAGGGGCGGGGTGGGGGAACAGTACAGGTGAGGGGCGGGGTGGGGGGGACAGTACAGGTGAGGGGCGGGGTGGGGGGACAGTACAGGTGAGGGGCGGGGTGGGGGACAGTACAGGTGAGGGGCGGGGTGGGGGACAGTACAGGTGAGGGGCGGGGTGGGGGACAGTACAGGTGAGGGGCGGGGTGGGGGACAGTACAGGTGAGGGGCGGGGTGGGGGACAGTACAGGTGAGGGGCGAGGTGGGGGGACAGTACAGGTGAGGGGCGGGGTGGGGGACAGTACAGGTGAGGGGCGGGGTGGGAGACAGTACAGGTGAGGGGCTGGGTGGGGAACAGTACAGGTGAGGGGCGGGGTGGGGGACAGTACAGGTGAGGGGCGGGGTAAGGGACAGTACAGGTGAGGGGCGGGGTGGGGAACAGTACAGGTGAGGGGCGGGGTGGGGGACAGTACAGGTGAGGGGCGGGGTGGGTGGACAGTACAGGTGAGGGGCGGGGTGGGGGGACAGTACAGGTGAGGGGCGGGGTGGGGGACAGTACAGGTGAGGGGCGAGGTGGGGGGACAGTACAGGTGAGGGGCGGGGTGGGGGGACAGTACAGGTGAGGGGCGAGGTGGGGGGACAGTACAGGTGAGGGGCGGGGTGGGAGACAGTACAGGTGAGGGGCGGGGTGGGGGGACAGTACAGGTGAGGGGCGGGGTGGACAGTACAGGTGAGGGGCGGGGTGGGGGGGGGACAGTACAGGTGAGGGGCGGGGTGGGGGAACAGTACAGGTGAGGGGCGGGGTGGGGGACAGTACAGGTGAGGGGCGGGGTGGGGGGACAGTACAGGTGAGGGGCGAGGTGGGGGGACAGTACAGGTGAGGGGCGGGGTGGGAGACAGCTACAGGTGAGGGGCGGGGTGGGGGGACAGTACAGGTGAGGGGCGGGGTGGGGGGACAGTACAGGTGAGGGGCGGGGTGGGGGGGGGACAGTACAGGTGAGGGGCGGGGTGGGGGGGGGGGACAGTACAGGTGAGGGGCGGGGTGGGGGACAGTACAGGTGAGGGGCGGGGTGGGGGGGGGACAGTACAGGTGAGGGGCGGGGTGGGGGACAGTACAGGTGAGGGGCGGGGTGAGGGGCGAGGTGGGGGGACAGTACAGGTGAGGGGCGGGGTGGGGGACATTACAGGTGAGGGGCGGGGTGCGGGGACAGTACAGGTGAGGGGCGGGGTGGACAGTACAGGTGAGGGGCGGGGTGGGGGGACAGTACAGGTGAGGGGCGGGGTGGGGGACAGTACAGGTGAGGGGCAGGGTGGACAGTACAGGTGAGGGGCGGGGTGGGGGGACAGTACAGGTGAGGGGCGGGGTGGGGGGACAGTGCAGGTGAGGGACGGGGTGGACAGTACAGGTGAGGAGCGGGGTGGGGGGACAGTACAGGTGAGGGGCGGGGTGGGGGACAGTACAGGTGAGGGGCGGGGTGGGGGACAGTACAGGTGAGGGACGGGGGGGACAGTACAGGTGAGGGGCGGGGTGGATCGTACAGGTGAGGGGCGGGGTGAGGGGACAGTACAGGTGAGGGGCGGGGTGGACAGTACAGGTGAGGGGCGGGGCGGGGTGGACAGTACAGGTGAGGGGCGAGGTGGGGGGACAGTACAGGTGAGGGGCGGGGTGGGGGACAGTACAGGTGAGGGGCGAGGTGGGGGACAGTACAGGTGAGGGGCGGGGTGGGGGACAGTACAGGTGAGGGGCGGGGTGGGGGACAGTACAGGTGAGGGGCGAGGTGGGGGACAGTACAGGTGAGGGGCGGGGTGGGGGACAGTACAGGTGAGGGGCGGGGTGGGGGGACAGTACAGGTGAGGGGCGGGGTGAGGGGACAGTACAGGTGAGGGGCGAGGTGGGGGGACAGTACAGGTGAGGGGCGGGGTGGGGGACAGTTCAGGTGAGGGGCGGGGTGGGGGGACAGTACAGGTGAGGGGCGGGGTGGGGGGACAGTACAGGTGAGGGGCGGGGTGTGGGACAGTACAGGTGAGGGGCGGGGTGGGGGACAGTACAGGTGAGGGGCGGGGTGGGGGGACAGTACAGGTGAGGGGCGGGGTGGGGGACAGTACAGGTGAGGGGCGGGGTGGGGGGGTCAGTACAGGTGAGGGGCTGGGTGGGGGGGTCAGTACAGGTAAGGGGCGGGGTGGGGGACAGTACAGGTGAGGGGCGGGGTGGGGGACAGTACAGATGAGAGGCGGGGGGGGGCAGTACAGGTGAGGGGCGGGGTGGGGGACAGTACAGGTGAGGGGCGGGGTGGGGGGGTCAGTACAGGTGAGGGGCTGGGTGGGGGGGACAGTACAGGTGAGGGGCGGGGTGGGGGACAGTACAGGTGAGGGGCGGGGTGGGGGACAGTACAGATGAGAGGCGGGGGGGGGCAGTACAGGTGAGGGGCGGGGTGGGGGGACAGTACAGGTGAGGGGCGGGGTGGGGGGGACAGGACAGGTGAGCGGCGAAGTGAGGGGACAGTACAGGTGAGGGGCGGGGTGGACAGTACAGGTGAGGGGCGGGGTGGGGGGACAGTACAGGTGAGGGGCAGGGTGGGGGGACAGTACAGGTGAGGGGCGGGGTGGGGGACAGTACAGGTGAGGGGCGGGGTGGGGGGGGACAGTACAGGTGAGGGGCGGGGTGGGGGGGGACAGTACAGGTGAGGGGCGGGGTGGGGGACAGTACAGGTGAGAGGCGGGGGGGGCAGTACAGGTGAGGGGCGGGGTGGGGGGACAGTAGAGGTGAGGGGCGGGGTGGGGGGGGCACGACAGGTGAGCGGCGAAGTGAGGGGACAGTACAGGTGAGGGGCGGAGTGGGGGATAGTACAGGTGAGGGGCGGGGTGGGGGGACAGTACAGGTGAGGGGCGGGGTGGGGGGGGCAGTACAGGTGAGGGGCGGGGTGGGGGACAGTACAGATGAGAGGCGGGGGGGGCAGTACAGGTGAGGGGCGGGGTGGGGGGACAGTACAGGTGAGGGGCAGGGTGGGGGGACAGTACAGGTGAGGGGCGGGGTGGACAGTACAGGTGAGGGGCGGGGTGGGGGGACAGTACAGGTGAGGGGCGGGGTGGGGGACAGTACAGGTGAGGGGCGGGGTGGGGGACAGTACAGGTGAGGGGCGGGGTGGGGGGACAGTACAGGTGAGGGGCGGGGTGAGGTGACAGTACAGGTGAGGGGCGAGGTGGGGGGACAGTACAGGTGAGGGGCGGGGTGGGGGACAGTTCAGGTGAGGGGCGGGGTGGGGGGACAGTACAGGTGAGGGGCGGGGTGGGGGGACAGTACAGGTGAGGGGCGGGGTGTGGGACAGTACAGGTGAGGGGCGGGGTGGGGGACAGTACAGGTGAGGGGCGGGGTGGGGGGACAGTACAGGTGAGGGGCGGGGTGGGGGACAGTACAGGTGAGGGGCGGGGTGGGGGGGTCAGTACAGGTGAGGGGCTGGGTGGGGGGGTCAGTACAGGTAAGGGGCGGGGTGGGGGACAGTACAGGTGAGGGGCGGGTTGGGGGGACAGTACAGGTGAGGGGCGGGGTGGGGGACAGTACAGGTGAGGGGCGGGGTGGGGGACAGTACAGATGAGAGGCGGGGGGGGGCAGTACAGGTGAGGGGCGGGGTGGGGGGACAGTACAGGTGAGGGGCGGGGTGGGGGGGACAGGACAGGTGAGCGGCGAAGTGAGGGGACAGTACAGGTGAGGGGCGGGGTGGACAGTACAGGTGAGGGGCGGGGTGGGGGGACAGTACAGGTGAGGGGCAGGGTGGGGGGACAGTACAGGTGAGGGGCGGGGTGGGGGACAGTACAGGTGAGGGGCGGGGTGGGGGGGGACAGTACAGGTGAGGGGCGGGGTGGGGGGGGACAGTACAGGTGAGGGGCGGGGTGGGGGACAGTACAGGTGAGAGGCGGGGGGGGCAGTACAGGTGAGGGGCGGGGTGGGGGGACAGTAGAGGTGAGGGGCGGGGTGGGGGGGGCACGACAGGTGAGCGGCGAAGTGAGGGGACAGTACAGGTGAGGGGCGGAGTGGGGGATAGTACAGGTGAGGGGCGGGGTGGGGGGACAGTACAGGTGAGGGGCGGGGTGGGGGGGGCAGTACAGGTGAGGGGCGGGGTGGGGGACAGTACAGATGAGAGGCGGGGGGGGCAGTACAGGTGAGGGGCGGGGTGGGGGGACAGTACAGGTGAGGGGCAGGGTGGGGGGACAGTACAGGTGAGGGGCGGGGTGGACAGTACAGGTGAGGGGCGGGGTGGGGGGACAGTACAGGTGAGGGGCGGGGTGGGGGGGGACAGTACAGGTGAGGGGCGGGGTGGGGGACAGTACAGATGAGAGGCGGGGGGGGGGGCAGTACAGGTGAGGGGCGGGGTGGGGGGACAGTACAGGTGAGGGGCGGGGTGGGGGGGGACAGGACAGGTGAGCGGCGAAGTGAGGGGACAGTACAGGTGAGGGGCGGAGTGGGGGATAGTACAGGTGAGGGGCGGGGTGGACAGTACAGGTGAGGGGCGGGGTGGGGGACAGTACAGGTGAGGGGCGGGGTGGGGGGACAGTACAGGTGAGGGGCAGGGTGGGGGGACAGTACAGGTGAGGGGCGGGGTGGGGGACAGTACAGGTGAGGGGCGGGGTGGGGGGGACAGTACAGGTGAGGGGCGGGGTGTGGGGGGACAGTACAGGTGAGGGGCGGGGTGGGGGACAGTACAGGTGAGGGGCGGGGTTGGGGGACAGTACAGGTGAGGGGCGGGGTGGGGGACAGTACAGGTGAGGGGCGGGGTGGGGGACAGTACAGGTGAGGGGCGGGGTAGGGGACAGTACAGGTGAGGGGTGGGGTGGGGGACAGTACAGGTGAGGGGCGGGGTGGGGGGGACAGTACAGGTGAGGGGCGGGGTGGGGGGAACAGTACAGGTGAGGGGGCGGGATGGGGGGAACAGTACAGGTGAGGGGGCGGGGTGGGGGGGACAGTACAGGTGAGGGGCGGGGTGGGGGGGACAGTACAGGTGAGGGGCGGGGTGGGGGGAACAGTACAGGTGAGGGGGCGGGATGGGGGGAACAGTACAGGTGAGGGGGCGGGGTGGGGGGGACAGTACAGGTGAGGGGCGGGGTGGGGGGGACAGTACAGGTGAGGGGCGGGGTGGGGGGACAGTACAGGTGAAGGGCGGGGTTGGGGGACAGTACAGGTGAGGGGCGGGGTGGTGGACAGTACAGGTGAGGGGCGGGGTGGGGGACATTACAGGTGAGGGGCGAGGCCTGCTGGACACCACCTGGGACTCCGGACTCCTGTTCTCGTCAGGTTACGTCTCAAGGGCATCTGTTGTAGCAGCAGCTGCCCTCCAGCCCCCTGCCCTCCAGCCCCCTGCCCTCCAGCCCACCTGCCCTCCCGCCCGCCTGCCCTCCATCCCTCCAGCCCACCTGCCCTCTAGTCCGTTTGCCCTCCAGCCCACCTGCCCTCCAGCCCGCCAGCCCTCCAGCCCACCTGCCCTCCAGCCCACCTGCCCGCCTGCCCTCCGTCCTTTCTGCCCTCCAGCCCTCGCCTGCCCTCCAGCCCACCTGCTCTCCAGCACACCTGCCCTCCAGCCCACCTGCCCGCCTGCCCTCCAGCCCGCCCTCCGTCCTTTCTGCCCTCCAGCCCTCGCCTGCCCTCCAGCCCACCTGCTCTCCAGCACACCTGCCCTCCAGCCCTCCCGCCCGCCTGCCCTCCATCCCTTCTGCCCTCCAGCCTTCCTGCCATCCAGCCCGCTTGCCATCCAGCCCGCTTGCCCTCCAGCTTTCCAGCCCGCCAGCCCGCCTGCCCTGCAGCCCGCCTGCCCTTCAGCCCGCCTGCCCTCCGTCCCTTCTGCCCTCCGTCCCTTCTGCCCTCCAGCCTGCCTGCCCTCCAGCCCGCCTGGCGAATTTCTGTTGATAATTGGACTCTGATGAAATTTGAGCTTAAAACTGTCTCTGACTAATTTTGCTCTCAAAGTAGACTCTGTTCATTTTTAGGTATAAAATGGTCTCTGATGAAATATGAGCTAAAAAACTGTCTCTGACTAATTATGCTCTCAAAGTAGACTCTGGCGAATTTCTGTTGATAATTGGACTCTGATGAAATATGAGCTAAAAACTGTCTCTGACTAATTTTGCTCTCAAAGTAGACTCTGTTCATTTTTAGGTATAAAATGGTCTCTGATGAAATATGAGCTAAAAAACTGTCTCTGACTAATTTTGCTCTCAAAGTAGACTCTGGCGAATTTCTGTTGATAATTGGAGTCTGATGAAATATGAGCTTAAAACTGTCTCTGACTAATTTTGCTCTCAAAGTAGACTCTGTTCATTTTTAGGTATAAAATGGTCTCTGATGAAATATGAGCTAAAAAACTGTCTCTGACTAATTTTGCTCTCAAAGTAGACTCTGGCGAATTTCTGTTGATAATTGGAGTCTGATGAAATATGAGCTTAAAACTGGGCTCTGTTCAATTTTGGTCTTTACAGGTGAAATAGCTGTAAATGGATATAAAACTAAATGTTATGGCTAAGTTGTCTGTTTTCCTTAACAAAACATCTAAGACAATATTCTCTGAAAATGGTCTTTTTACAAATTCGGTCATAAACATATAAATAAACTTCTATGATTATTTGAAACTCTGAAAATAGTTGTAAGGAAATAGGAGGAGAGAGAGAGAGAGGGACGGTCCAGATATTATTATGGAGAAGATAAGATACGATTACCGAGGTGACCTGAAGGCCGTGTCTGGCTGACGTCTAAAGTAAACACAGGTGAGGCGACAGATTGCGAGGTAAGGGGGGAGGGAGGGGGGTGTGGTTCAATTACAGGTACACGTAAACACACATAGCTTCACGTGTCTGTCGGTCTTGACAATAGTACACATGGATACGCACACAAAACAGTCCATACTCGTATGACATTATTTTTAATTATAAGAACTTTAACAACTTCTAAAAATCTGTGACTGACAAAATTTACCTGAAAACCCTGGCTCATAAACACGAATTTGAATTTCTCCCATAAGACCTTTAACAATTTTCTAAGTCTCGGAAATTATTTTCATCATAAGCCCTTTAACAAACTTCTAAGTCTCGGAAATTATTTTCATTATAAGAAACCTTACAAAACTTCTAAAATCTCAGAAATTATTTTCCTCATAAGAATTCCTTAATTCCAAATCTGTGACTCCCCAAATTCGCCTGAAAACCCCCAAGCGCTACACACGATTTTTTGGACCTGAAAACCCCCAAGCGCTACACACGATTTTTTGGACCTGAAAACCCCCAAGCGCTACACACGATTTTTTGGACCTGAAAACCCCCAAGCGCTACACACGATTTTGGACCTGAAAACCCCCAAGCGCTACACACGATTTTGGACCTGAAAACCCCCAAGCGCTACACACGATTTTGGACCTGAAAACCCCCAAGCGCTACACACGATTTTGGACCTGAAAACCCCCAAGCGCTACACACGATTTTGGACCTGAAAACCCCCAAGCGCTACACACGATTTTTTTGACCTGAAAATAAAATCGTCTGTGGCGCTTACACCCTACTACTCTCTCGGACCTCCTATCGTCATGGTACCTGTAATGTAGTTACTGAATCCCTCACAGCCTTGGATAACCATTTCGAAACTCCATTCCTGTCTTATCAGTAAGGTCACTCCGCCTCTTCCCCTTCCTTCCCTCTCTCTTCATATTACAGTGTAGTCCTGGGGAAACACCGCATCCGTTATGATTCCTGAGAGTTTTGTTTCCGTGAGTCCAATCAAATCCAGGTTACCTTCTTGTGCTCTTTCCCTAAATTTGCTTGCCTTGCTTGTAATGCCATCTATGTTCGAGTGCATTACCTTGAAACTGACTCACTTCTTTCCATCCTCAGTTTCTGTTGATTCCACTGGAGTAGGGCCGCAAGGGGTGTCCGGGGTGGAAGGGTCTAGCAAGGTGGACCTGGGGCATCTGGGGTGAGAGGGGGGGGGGGCTGGGAGGATCCTGTATGGGGGAAGCAAAGAGGGTCTGGGGTGGTGTAGCAGAAGGGGTCTGGGGTTGGGGGTCAATATGGGGTTGGGATGGGGGTGGAAAAGAGGCATGTGAAAGGGGGGGGAGGTCATTGGTTGGAGGATGAAGGGGGAGTCTGGGGTAGGGGAGCCAGGAGGTCAGGGGTTGGGGAGGGAAGGGGAGCCTGGGGTGTGGCGATAGTGAGGGAGAGAGGTATGGTAGGAGGGAGAGCTTGGGGAAGGGGTACTGGAGAGGGCATGGGCTGGAGAAACAGGGAAGGGCCTGGGGGAGGGGGAAGGAGAACATGAGGGGGAAATTAGGAGGGATCTGGGGGAGGGGAGCAGAAGGGGCATGGTCTGGGGAGGGTCTCTACCGGCTGGGGGGTATATGATCGTGGGGTGTGTTTAAAAGTAGTTTGTTATATTCCTTCCTGGGGATGCTGGCCTGCTGATGAAGGGATTCCCATTCTCTTCTGTGGTTCCTGGAGATACTGCACCAAGTTCTGTGGTACCCCGGTTCCCATCCCTCTCCTTGCATCTCCTCTTTGCTTCTGCAGCCCCCCTCCTCTCTTCCCTCATCATGTCCCTCTGCAGAAAAACGTCCTTATATCCCCCCTAGTCTCATTAGCATGCTCTTCCTTGACAGGCTTTCCTCTTTCGTTGCCTCGTTCATAAGCACCACCTTTATCAGTCATTTCCTTTCCTTCTTGTAGGCGCCCAGCCTGAAAACCTTCTCTATGTTGCCATTAGTCCCTATCATATTCAGGTTCTCCAAGATCTTTGTTGTCGTTTTTCGGTCCTCCCTTTTCCACTCCTGGTTAGAGCCTTCTGCTTCCTGTACTCCTACAACTATAACATTTCTTTTTCTTTCCAGCATTTGAGTCAGGTACATTGCAGCTTCCTGGGATGTAACTGTTTTCACAGCTGCTTCCTCTATAGCAGCCTTGACACTTGGGTTACTTCACAGCATTTCTGCAAACGAGGGTCTCCCTGGAAGAAGCCCTCCTGCTTCATCCCCTGTTGCCAGTAGGTGGCTGGTTCGAATTCCGATTTTCCCTCAGTTTCCTTATCTCTTCCTTGGCTTCCCCTAGCGTGTGTGTGTGTGTGTGTGTGTGTGTGTGTGTGTGTGTGTGTGTGTGTGTGTGTGTGTGTGTGTGTGTGTGTGTGTGTGTGTGTGTACTCACCTACTTGTACTCACCTAGTTGTGCTTGCGGGAGGTTGAGCTCTGGCTCTTTGGTCCCGCCTCTCAACCGTCAATCAACAGGTGTACAGGTTCCTGAGCCTATTGGGCTCTATCATATCTACACTTGAAACTGTGTATAGAGTCAGCCTCCACCACATCACTTCCTAATGCATTCCATTTGTCAACCACTCTGACACTAAAAAAGTTCTTTCTAATATCTCTGTGGCTCATTTGGGCACTCAGTTTCCACCTGTGTCCCCTTGTGCGTGTGCCCCTTGTGTTAAATAGCCTGTCTTTATCTACCCTATCAATTCCCTTCAGAATCTTGAATGTGGTGATCATGTCCCCCCTAACTCTTCTGTCTTACAACGAAGTGAGGTTAAATTCCCGTAGTCTCTCTTCGTAGCTCATACCTCTCAGCTCGGGTGCTAGTCTGGTGGCAAACCTTTGAACCTTTTCCAGTTTAGTCTTATTCTTAACTAGATATGGACTCCATGCTGGAGCCGCATACTCCAGGATTGATCTGACATGTGTGGTATATTATGTTCTGAAAGATTCCTTACACAAGTTTCTAAAGGCCGTTCTTATGTTAGCCAACCTGGCATATGCTGCTGATGTTATCCTCTTGATATGAGCTTCAGGGGACAGGACTGGCGTGATATCAACCCCCAGGTCTTTCTCTCTCTCGGACTCTTGAAGTATTTCATCTCCCAAGTGATACCTTGTATCTGGTCTCCTGCTTCCTACCCCTATCTTCATTACATTACATTTGCTTGGATTAAACTCTAACAGCCATTTGTTCGACCATTCCTGCAGCTTGTCCAGGTCTTCTTGAAGCCTCAAGCTGTCCTCCTCTGTCTTAATCCTTCTCATAATTTTGGCGTCGTCAGCAAACATTGAGAGGAATGAGTCTATACCCTCTGGGAGATCATTAACGTATATCAGAAACAGGATAGGTCCAAGTACAGAGCCCTGTGGGACTCCACTGGTGACTTCACGCCAGTCTGAGGTCTCACCCCTCACTGTAACTCTCTGCTTCCTACTGTTTAGGTACTCCCTTATCCACTGGAGCGCCCTACCAGCTACTCCTGCCTGTTTCTCCAGCTTATGCATCAACCTTTTATGGGGTACTGTGTCAAAGGCTTTCCGACAGTCCAAAAAAATGCAGTCCGCCCACCCTTCTCTTTCTTGTTTAATCTTTGTCACCTGATCGTAGAATTCTATCAATCCTGTAAGGCAAGATTTACCCTCCCTGAACCCATGTTGATGGGTTGTCACGAAGTCTCTTCTCTCCAGATGTGTTACTAGGTTTTTTCTCACAATCTTCTCCATCACCTTGCATGGTATACAAGTTAAGGACACTGGCCTGTAGTTCAGTGCCTCTTGTCTGTCACCCTTTTTGTATATTGGTACTACATTAGCAGTCTTCCATATTTCTGGTAGGTCCCCCGTGTCCAGTGACCTACTATACACTATGGAGAGTGGTAGGCAAAGTGCTCCTGCACACTCTTTCAATACCCATGGCGAGATTCCATCCGACCCAACAGCTTTTCTCACATCCAGCTCCAATAGGAGCTTCTTGACCTCATCTCTTGTAATTTCGAACCTATCCAAGGTTACCTGGTTTGCTGCCACCTCTTCTAGCGCCGCGACATCTCCCTGTTCTATTGTAAAGACCTCCTGGAACCTTTTGTTGAGTTCTTCACACACCTCTTTGTCATTCTCTGTGTACCTGTCCCCGCCCACCCTAAGTTTCATCACCTGTTCCTTCACTGTTGTCTTCCTCCTGATGTGACTGTGTAGTAGCTTTGGTTCGGTCTTGGCTTTATTGGCTATATCATTTTCATACCTTTTCTCAGCTGCTCTTCTCACACTGACGTACTCGTTCCTGGTTCTCTGGTATCTCACTCTACTTTCTGGTGTTCTGTTATTACGGAAGTTCCTCCATGCCCTTTTTTCAGCTGCTTTGCTTTCATACATTCCTTATTAAACCGCGGATTCTTCCTTTGCTTCTCTGTTTTTTCCTGTCGGGCTGGAACAAACCTGCTTACAGCCTCCTGACATATTTGGGTGACATAGTCCATCATGTATTGTACGGACTTGGTTCCGAGTTCTGTGTCCCAATGTATATCCCATAGGAATTTATTCATTTCCTCATAGTTTCCCTTTCGGTACGCCAGCCCTTTGGTTCCCAGTTCTTTTTTGGGGGTGATAATTCTCAGCTCAACCAGGTACTCAAAGCTCAATACACTATGATCACTCATTCCCAAGGGGGCTTCCAACTTAACTTCCCTTATATCCGACTCATTTAGGGTAAATATCAGATCAAGCATGGCTGGTTCATCCCCTCCTCTCATTCTTGTCGGTCCCTTGACGTGTTGACTTAGAAAGTTTCTTGTTGCCACATCCAGCAGCTTAGCTCTCCATGTGTATGGGCCTCCATGTGGGTCTCTGTTCCCCCAATCTATCTTCCCATGGTTGAAGTCTCCCATGATTAGAAGTCTGGATCCGTTCCTGCTAGCCACAGAAGCTGCTCTCTCTATTATATTGATGGTGGCCAAGTTGTTTCAATCATATTCCTGTCTGGGTCTTCTGTCATTCGGTGGGGGGTTATATATGACTACTATTATAATTTTCTGTCCTCCAGTTGCTATGGTGCCTGAAATGTAGTCACTGAAACCTTCACAGTTCTGAATTACCATCTCTTCGAAACTCCAACCTTCTCTTAGTAGCAGAGCTACCCCACCTCCTCCTCTCCCTTCTCTCTCTTTCCTCACTACATAGTAGCCCTGTGGAAACACTGCGTTTGTTATGATTTTCGTTAACTTTGTTTCTGTGAGTGCTATTATGTCTGGGTTTTCTTCTAGTGCCCATTCTCCAAGTTCACTTGTTTTATTTGAAATCCCATCTATGTTAGTGTACATCGCCTTGAAGCTCACTTTCTTCTGTGTGTGTGTGTGTGTGTGTGTGTGTGTGTGTGTACTCACCTAGTTGTACTCACCTAGTTGTGTCTGCAGGATCGAGCATTGACTCTTGGATTCCGCCTTTCGAGCATCGGATGTTTACAGCAATGACTCCGGTCCTATATCCCTATCATACCTGGTTTTAAAGTTACGAATAGTATTTGCTTCCACAACCTGTTCCTGAAGTGCATTCCATTTTCCCACTACTCTCACGCTAAAAGAAAACTTCCTAACATCCCTGTGACTCATCTGAGTTTCCAGCTTCCATCCATGTCCCCTCGTTCTGTTACTATTCCGTGTGAACATTTCGTCTATGTCCACTCTGTCAATCCCTCTGAGTATTTTATACGTTCCTATCATGTCCCCCCTCACCCTTCTTCTTTCTAGTGTCGTAAGGCACAGTTTCCTCAGGTGCTCCTCATACCCCATCCCTCGTAGCTCTGGGACGAGTCTCGTTGCAAACCTCTGAACCTTTTCCAGTTTCATTATATGCTTCTTCAGATGGGGACTCCATGATGAGGCGGCATACTCTAAGACTGGCCTCACGTAGGCAGTGTAAAGCGCCCTAAATGCCTCCTTACTTAGGTTTCTGAATGATGTTCTAACTTTTGCGTGTGTCTGTGTGTGTGTGTGTGTGCGAGCGCGTGCGTGTGCGCTGGTGTTGCTGCACGTGCCCTGCTCCTATCCACAAAACGTTGTGTTTACTTTCGTGTATTGTTTGTTGAGCTTTCCTCTGTGCGTCGCGTGTTTTTCTTTGCATGATATGTTTATATTTTCAATAACTACACATGCTGTACACACGCACTCGCCCCCACATACCGTCATGCATTCCACACACCCACACACACCACAACACGGGTCAGTGGCTGAGTGAACAGCACGCTGGTCACGTAATTCGGTAGTCCAGGGTTCCATTTCCGGCGCAGGCGAGAAACAATGGGCAAAGTTGCTTTCACCCTGAATGCCCCTGTTACCTAGCAGTAAATAGGTACCTGGGAGTTAGTCAGCTGTTACGGGCTGCTTCCTGGGTGTGTGTGTGTGTGTGCATTCACCTAGTTGTGTTTGCTGGGGTTGAGCTTTGCTCTTTCAGCCCGCCTCTCAACTGTCAATCAACTGTTTACTAACTACTTTTTTGTCTATTTTTTCTCTACACCCCACACACACCAGGAAGTAGCCCTTAACAGCTGTCTAACGCCCAGGTACCTATTTACTGCTAGGTAACAGGGGCATTCAGGGTGAAAGAAACTTTGACCATTTGTTTCTGCCTAGTGCGGAAATCGAACCCGCGCCACAGAATTACGAGTCCTGCGCGCTATCCACCAGGCTACCAGGCCCCTATTGTGTGTGTGGAAGGGGGGGGGGGAGGGGAATAGTAGGTAGTAACAGTTGATTGATTGCTAGTTGAGAGGCGGGACGCATGAGCCGGAGCTCAACCCCGGCCAGCACAACTAGGGCAGCACCCCGACCCACACATGCAAGCCCAAACAGCTCTGACATAATGACGTATTTATGAATTTTTATTATAAAGTCGAGGAATAAAACCCGGTGAAGCAGTAAATTATATACATATATGTCGGAGTTGCTAACATGGCGGAACCCGGAAGATGTATACTGTAATTACCGGCACAATGGTCACGCTACCTGACCTTGCTGCTGGGGTCACGCTACCTGACCTTGCTGCTGGGGTCACGCTACCTGACCTTGCTGCAAGGGGTCACGCTACCTGACCTTGCTGCTGGGGTCACGCTACCTGACCTTGCTGCTGGGGTCACGCTACCTGACCTTGCTGCCGGGGTTACGCTACCTGACCTTGCTGCTGGGGTCACGCTACCTGACCTTGCTGCTGGGGTCACGCTACCTGACCTTGCTGCTGGGGTCACGCTACCTGACCTTGCTGCTGGGGTCACGCTACCTGACCTTGCTGCTGGGGTCACGCTACCTGACCTTGCTGCTGGGGTCACGCTACCTGACCTTGCTGCCGGGGTTACGCTACCTGACCTTGCTGCTGGGGTCACGCTACCTGACCTTGCTGCTGGGGTCACGCTACCTGACCTTGCTGCTGGGGTCACGCTACCTGACCTTGCTGCTGGGGTCACGCTACCTGACCTTGCTGCTGGGGTCACGCTACCTGACCTTGCTGCTGGGGTCACGCTACCTGACCTTGCTGCTGGGGTAACGCTAACTGACCTTGCTGCTGGGGTAACGCTAACTGACCTTGCTGCTGGGGTCACGCTACCTGACCTTGCTGCTGGGGTCACGCTACCTGACCTTGCTGCTGGGGTCACGCTACCTGACCTTGCTGCTGGGGTCACGCTACCTGACCTTGCTGCTGGGGTAACGCTAACTGACCTTGCTGCTGGGGTAACGCTAACTGACCTTGCTGCTGGGGTCACGCTACCTGACCTTGCTGCTAGGGTCACGCTACCTGACCTTGCTGCTGGGGTCACGCTACCTGACCTTGCTGCTGGGGTAACGCTAACTGACCTTGCTGCTGGGGTCACGCTACCTGACCTTGCTGCTGGGGTCACGCTACCTGACCTTGCTGCTGGGGTCACGCTACCTGACCTTGCTGCTGGGGTCACGCTACCTGACCTTGCTGCTGGGGTAACGCTAACTGACCTTGCTGCTGGGGTAACGCTAACTGACCTTGCTGCTGGGGTCACGCTACCTGACCTTGCTGCTAGGGTCACGCTACCTGACCTTGCTGCTGGGGTCACGCTACCTGACCTTGCTGCTGGGGTCACGCTACCTGACCTTGCTGCTGGGGTCACGCTACCTGACCTTGCTGCTGGGGTCACGCTACCTGACCTTGCTGCTGGGGTCACGCTACCTGACCTTGCTGCTGGGGTCACGCTACCTGACCTTGCGGCTAGGGTCACGCTACCTGACCTTGCTGCTGGGGTCACGCTACCTGACCTTGCTGCTAGGGTCACGCTACCTGACCTTGCTGCTGGGGTCACGCTACCTGACCTTGCTGCTGGGGTCACGCTACCTGACCTTGCTCCAGGGGTCACGCTACCTGACCATGGTGCTGGGGTCACGCTACCTGACCTTGCTGCTGGGGTCACGCTACCTGACTTTGCTCCAGGGGTCACGCTACCTGACCTTGCTGCTGGGGTCACGCTACCTGACCTTGGTGCTGGGGTCACGCTACCTGACCTTGCTGCTAGGGTCACGCTACCTGACCTTGCTGCTGGGGTCACGCTACCTGACCTTGCTGCTGGGGTCACGCTACCTGACCTTGCTGCAAGGGTCACGCTACCTGACCTTGCTGCTGGGGTCACGCTACCTGACCTTGCTGCTGGGGTCACGTTACCTGACCTTGCTGCTAGGGTCACGCTACCTGACCTTGCTGCTGGGGTCACGCTACCTGACCTTGCTCCAGGGGTCACGCTACCTGACCATGGTGCTGGGGTCACGCTACCTGACCTTGCTGCTGGGGTCACGCTACCTGACCTTGCTCCATGGGTCACGCTACCTGACATTGCTGTGTGGGTCACGATACCTGACCTTGCTCCAGGGGTCACGCTACCTGACCTTGGTGCTGGGGTCACGCTACCTGACCTTGCTGCCGGGGTCACGCTACCTGACCTTGCTCCAGGAGTCACGCTACCTGACCTTGCTCCAGGGGTCACGCTACCTGACATTGCTGTGTGGGTCACGATACCTGACCTTGCTCCAAGGGTCACGCTACCTGACTTTGCTGCTGGGGTCACGCTACCTGACCTTAATGCTGGGGTCACGCTACCTGACCTTGCTGCCGGGGTCACGCTACCTGACCTTGCTGCTGGGGTCACGCTACCTGACCTTGCTGCCGGGGTCACGCTACCTGACCTTGCTGCTGGGGTCACGCTACCTGACCTTGCTGCTAGGGTCACGCTACCTTACCTTGCTGCTGGGGTCACGCTACCTGACCTTGGTGCTGGGGTCACGCTACCTGACCTTGCTGCCAGGGTCACGCTACCTGACCTTGCTGCTGGGGTCACGCTACCTGACCTTGCTGCCGGGGTCACGCTACCTGACCTTGCTGCTGGGGTCACGCTACCTGACCTTGCTGCTGGGGTCACGCCTGACCTTGCTGCTAGGGTCACGCTACCTGACCTTGCTGCTGGGGTCACGCTACCTGACCTTGCTCCAGGGGTCACGCTACCTGACCTTGGTGCTGGGGTCACGCTACCTGACCTTGCTGCTGGGGTCACGCTACCTGACCTTGCTCCAGGGGTCACGCTACCTGACATTGCTGTGTGGGTCACGATACCTGACCTTGCTCCAGGGGTCACGCTACCTGACCTTGCTGCTGGGGTCACGCTACCTGACCTTGGTGCTGGGGTCACGCTACCTGACCTTGCTGCCGGGGTCACGCTACCTGACCTTGCTGCTAGGGTCACGCTACCTGACCTTGCTGCTAGGGTCACGCTACCTGACCTTGCTGCTGGGGTCACGCTACCTGACCTTGGTGCTGGGGTCACGCTACCTGACCTTGCTGCTGGGGTCACGCTACCTGACGTTGCTCCAGGGGTCACGCTACCTGACCTTGGTGCTGGGGTCACGCTACCTGACCTTGCTGCTGGGGTCACGCTACCTGACCTTGCTCCAGGGGTCACACTACCTGACATTGCTGTGTGGGTCACGATACCTGACCTTGCTCCAGGGGTCACGCTACCTGACCTTGCTGCTGGAGTCACGCTACCTGACCTTGCTCCAGGGTTCACGCTACCTGACCTTGCTGCTGGGGTCACGCTACCTGACCTTGCTGCTGGGGTCACGCTACCTGACCTTGCTGCTTGGGTCACGCTACCTGACCTTGCTGCTGGGGTCACGCTACCTGACCTTGCTGCTGGGGTCACGCTACCTGACCTTGCTGCTGGGGTCACGCTACCTGACCTTGCTGCTGGGGTCACGCTACCTGACCTTGCTGCTGGGGTCACGCTACCTGACCTTGCTGCTGGGGTCACGCTACCTGACCTTGCTGTGTGGGGTCACGCTACCTGACCTTGCTCCAGGGGTCACGCTACCTGACCTTGTTGCCGGGGTCACGCAACCTGACCTTGCTGCTGGGGTCACGCTACCTGACCTTGCTGTGTGGGTCACGCTACCTGACCTTGCTGCCGGGGTCACGCAACCTGACCTTGCTTCTGGGGTCACGCTACCTGACCTTGCTGCTGGGGTCACGCTACTTGACCTTACTGCTGGGGTCACGCTACCTGACCTTGCTGCTGGGGTCACGCTACCTGACCTTGCTGCTGGGGTCACGCTACCTGACCTTGCTCCAGGGGTCACGCTACCTGACCTTGCTGCTGGGGTCACGCTACCTGACCTTGCTGCTGGGGTCACGCTACCTGACCTTGCTGCCGGGGTCACGCAACCTGACCTTGCTGCTGGGGGTCACGCTACCTGACCTTGCTGTGTGGATAACGCTACCTGACCGTGGTCCTGGGGTCACGCTACCTGACCTTGCTGCCGGAGTCACGCTACCTGACCTTGCTGCTGGGGTCACGCTACCTGACCTTGGTGCTGGGGTCACGCTACCTTACCTTGCTGCTGGGGTCACGCTACCTGACCTTGCTGCTGGGGTCACGCTACCTGACCTTGCTACCGGGGTCACGCTACCTGACCTTGCTGCTGGGGCCACGCTACCTGACCTTGGTCCTGGGGTCACGCTACCTGGCCTTGCTGCCAGGGTCATGCTACCTGACCTTGCTTCAGGGGTCACGGTACCTGACCTTGCTCCAGGGGTCATGCTACCTGACCTTGGTCCTGGGGTGACGCTACCTGACCTTGCTGCTGGGGGTCACGCTACCTGACCTTGCTGCTGGGGTCACGCTACCTGACCTTTCTGCTGGGGTCACGCTATCTGACCTTGCTGCTGGGGTCACGCTACCTAACCTTGCTCCAGGGGTCACGCTACCTGACCTTGCTGCTGGGGTCACGCTACCTGACCTTGCTCCAGGGGTCATGCTACCTAACCTTGCTCCAGGGGTCACGCTACCTGACCTTGCTCCAGGGGTCACGCTACCTAGCCTTGGTCCAGGGGTCACACTACCTGCCCTTCGTAAAGGGGTCACACTACCTGACCTTGCTCCAGGGGTCACGCTACCTGACATTGCTGTGTGGGTCACGATACCTGACCTTGCTCCAGGGGTCACGCTACCTGACCTTGCTGCTGGGGTCACGCTACCTGACCTTGGTGCTGGGGTCACGCTACCTGACCTTGCTGCCGGGGTCACGCTACCTGACCTTGCTGCTAGGGTCACGCTACCTGACCTTGCTGCTAGGGTCACGCTACCTGACCTTGCTGCTGGGGTCACGCTACCTGACCTTGGTGCTGGGGTCACGCTACCTGACCTTGCTGCTGGGGTCACGCTACCTGACATTGCTCCAGGGGTCACGCTACCTGACCTTGGTGCTGGGGTCACGCTACCTGACCTTGCTGCTGGGGTCACGCTACCTGACCTTGCTCCAGGGGTCACACTACCTGACATTGCTGTGTGGGTCACGATACCTGACCTTGCTCCAGGGGTCACGCTACCTGACCTTGCTGCTGGAGTCACGCTACCTGACCTTGCTCCAGGGTTCACGCTACCTGACCTTGCTGCTGGGGTCACGCTACCTGACCTTGCTGCTGGGGTCACGCTACCTGACCTTGCTGCTTGGGTCACGCTACCTGACCTTGTTGCCGGGGTCACGCAACCTGACCTTGCTGCTGGGGTCACGCTACCTGACCTTGCTCCAGGGGTCATGCTACCTAACCTTGCTCCAG
Source organism: Procambarus clarkii (assembly GCF_040958095.1). Classification (NCBI taxonomy): domain Eukaryota; kingdom Metazoa; phylum Arthropoda; class Malacostraca; order Decapoda; family Cambaridae; genus Procambarus; species Procambarus clarkii. The sequence continues at coordinate 22,036,211 of NC_091156.1, forward strand.
GGGTCACGCTACCTGACCTTGCTCCAGGGGTCACGCTACCTAGCCTTGGTCCAGGGGTCACACTACCTGCCCTTCGTAAAGGGGTCACACTACCTGACCTTGCTCCAGGGGTCACGCTACCTGACCTTGCTGCTGGGGTCACGCTACCTGACCTTGCTCCAGGGGTAACGCTACCTGACCTTGCTCCAGGGGACACGCTACCTGACCTTGCTCCAGGGGTCACGCTACCTGACCTTGCTCCAGGGGTCACGCTGCCTGACCTTGCTCCAGGGGTCACGCTACCTGACCTTGCTCCAGGGGTCACGCTACCTGACCTTGCTGCTGGAGTCACGCTACCTGACATTGCTGCTGGGTGTCACGCTACCTGACCTTGCTGCTGGGGTCACGCTACCTGACCTTGCTGCCAGGGTCACGCTACCTGACCTTGCTGCTGGGGTCACGCTACCTGACCTTAATTCTGGGGTCACACTACCTGACTTTGCTGCTGGGGTCACGCTACCTGACCTTGCTGCCGGGGTCACGCTATCTGACCTTGCTGCTGGCGTCACGCTATCTGACCTTGGTCCTGGGGTCATGCTATCTGACCTTAGTCCTGAGGTCATGCTACCTGACCTTGGTCCTGGGGTCATGCTACCTGACCTTGGTCATGGGGTCACGCTACCTGACCTTGCTGCTGAGGTCTCGCTACCTGACCTTACTTCTGGGGTCATGCTACTTGACCTTGCTGCCGGGGTCACGCTACCTGACCTTGCTGCTGGAGTCACACTACCTGACCTTGCTGCCTGGGTCACGCTGCTTGACCTTGCTGCTGGGGTCACGCTACCTGACCTTACTCCTGGAGTCACGCTACCTGACCTTGCTTCCAGGGGTCACGCTACCTGACCTTGCTGCTGGGGTCACGCTACCTGACCTTGCTCCCGGGGTCACGCTACCTAACCTTGCTCCAGGGGTCACGCTACCTGACCTTGCTCCAGGGGTCACGCTACCTGAAGTGCTCCAGGGGTCACGCTACCTGACCTTGCTGCTGGAGTCACGCTACCTGACCTTGCTGCTGGGGGTCACGCTACCTGACCTTGCTGCTGGGGTCACGCTACCTAACCTTGCTGCTGGGGTCACGCTACCTGACCTTGCTGCTGGGGTCACGCTACCTGACTTTGCTGCTGGGGTCACGCTACCTGACCTTGCTGCCGGTGTCACGCTATCTGACCTTGCTGCTGGAGTCACGCTATCTGACCTTGGTCCTGGGGTCATGCTATCTGACCTTAGTCCTGGGGTCATGCTACCTGACCTTGGTCCTGGGGTCATGCTACCTGACCTTGGTCCTGGGGTCATGCTACCTGACCTTGGTCCTGGGGTCACGCTACCTGACCTTGCTGCTGAGGTCTCGCTACCTGACCTTACTTCTGGGGTCATGCTACTTGACCTTGCTGCCGGGGTCACGCTACCTGACCTTGCTGCTGGAGTCACACTACCTGACCTTGTTGCCTGGGTCACGCTGCTTGACCTTGCTGCTGGGGTCACGCTACCTGACCTTGCTGCTGGGGTCACGCTACCTGACCTTGCTGCTGGGGTCACGCTACCTGACTTTCCTGCTGGGGTCATGCTATCTGACCTTGATCCTGGGATCATGCTACCTGACTTTGGTCCTGGGGTCACGCTACCTGACCTTGCTTCTGGAGTCACGCTACCTGACCTTGGTGCTGGGGGTCACGCTACATGACCTTGCTGCTGGGGTCACGCTACCTGACCTTGCTGCTGGGTCAAGCTAACTGACCTTGCTGCTGGGTCAAGCTACCTGACCTCGCTGCTGGGGTCATGCTACCTGACCTTGCTGCTGGGGTCATGCTACCTGACCTTACTCCAGGGGTCATGCTACCTGACCTTACTCCAGGGGTCACGCTACCTGACCTTGCAGCTGGGGTCACGCTACATGACTTTGCTCCAGGGGTCACGCTACCTGTCCTTGCTCCAGGGGTCACGCTACCTGACCTTGCCCCAGGGGTCACACTACCTGATCTTGCTGCTGGGGTCACGCTACCTGACCTTGCTGCCGGGGTCACGCTACCTGACCTTGCTGTGAGGATAACGCTACCTGACCGTGGTCCTGGGGTCACGCTACCTGACCTTGCTGCCGGAGTCACGCTACCTGACCTTGCTGCTGGGGTCACGCTACCTGACCTTGGTGCTGGGGTCACGCTACCTTACCTTGCTGCTGGGGTCACGCTACCTGACCTTGCTACCGGGGTCACGCTACCTGACCTTGCTGCTGGGGCCACGCTACCTGACCTTGGTCCTGGGGTCACGCTACCTGACCTTGCTGCCGGGGTCATGCTACCTGACCTTGCTTCAGGGGTCACGCTACCTGACCTTGCTCCAGGGGTCATGCTACCTGACCTTGGTCCTGGGGTGACGCTACCTGACCTTGCTGCTGGGGGTCACGCTACCTGACCTTGCTGCTGGGGTCACGCTACATGACCTTTCTGCTGGGGTCACGCTATCTGACCTTGCTGCTGGGGTCACGCTACCTAACCTTGCTCCAGGGGTCACGCTACCTGACCTTGCTGCTGGGGTCACGCTACCTGACCTTGCTCCAGGGGTCATGCTACCTAACCTTGCTCCAGGGGTCACGCTACCTGACCTTGCTCCAGGGGTCACGCTACCTAGCCTTGGTCCAGGGGTCACACTACCTGCCCTTCGTAAAGGGGTCACACTACCTGACCTTGCTCCAGGGGTCACGCTACCTGACCTTGCTGCTGGGGTCACGCTGCCTGACCTTGCTCCAGGGGTAACGCTACCTGACCTTGCTCCAGGGGTCACGCTACCTGACCTTGCTCCAGGGGTCACGCTACCTGACCTTGCTCCAGGGGTCACGCTGCCTGACCTTGCTCCAGGGGTCACGCTACCTGACCTTGCTCCAGGGGTCACGCTACCTGACCTTGCTGCTGGAGTCACGCTACCTGACATTGCTGCTGGGTGTCACGCTACCTGACCTTGCTGCTGGGGTCACGCTACCTGACCTTGCTGCCAGGGTCACGCTACCTGACCTTGCTGCTGGGGTCACGCTACCTGACCTTAATTCTGGGGTAACACTACCTGACTTTGCTGCTGGGGTCACGCTACCTGACCTTGCTGCCGGGGTCACGCTATCTGACCTTGCTGCTGGCGTCACGCTATCTGACCTTGGTCCTGGGGTCATGCTATCTGACCTTAGTCCTGAGGTCATGCTACCTGACCTTGGTCCTGGGGTCATGCTACCTGACCTTGGTCATTTGGTCACGCTACCTGACCTTCCTGCTGAGGTCTCGCTACCTGACCTTACTTCTGGGGTCATGCTACTTGACCTTGCTGCCGGGGTCACGCTACCTGACCTTGCTGCTGGAGTCACACTACCTGACCTTGCTGCCTGGGTCACGCTGCTTGACCTTGCTGCTGGGGTCACGCTACCTGACCTTACTCCTGGAGTCACGCTACCTGACCTTGCTTCCAGGGGTCACGCTACCTGACCTTGCTGCTGGGGTCACGCTACCTGACCTTGCTCCCGGGGTCACGCTACCTAACCTTGCTCCAGGGGTCACGCTACCTGACCTTGCTCCAGGGGTCACGCTACCTGACCTTGCTCCAGGGGTCACGCTACCTGACCTTGCTGCTGGGGTCACGCTACCTGACCTTGGTGCTGGGGTCACGCTACCTGACCTTGCTGCCGGGGTCACGCTACCTGACCTTGCTGCTAGGGTCACGCTACCTGACCTTGCTGCTAGGGTCACGCTACCTGACCTTGCTGCTGGGGTCACGCTACCTGACCTTGGTGCTGGGGTCACGCTACCTGACCTTGCTGCTGGGGTCACGCTACCTGACGTTGCTCCAGGGGTCACGCTACCTGACCTTGGTGCTGGGGTCACGCTACCTGACCTTGCTGCTGGGGTCACGCTACCTGACCTTGCTCCAGGGGTCACACTACCTGACATTGCTGTGTGGGTCACGATACCTGACCTTGCTCCAGGGGTCACGCTACCTGACCTTGCTGCTGGAGTCACGCTACCTGACCTTGCTCCAGGGTTCACGCTACCTGACCTTGCTGCTGGGGTCACGCTACCTGACCTTGCTGCTGGGGTCACGCTACCTGACCTTGCTGCTTGGGTCACGCTACCTGACCTTGCTGCTGGGGTCACGCTACCTGACCTTGCTGCTGGGGTCACGCTACCTGACCTTGCTGCTGGGGTCACGCTACCTGACCTTGCTGCTGGGGTCACGCTACCTGACCTTGCTGCTGGGGTCACGCTACCTGACCTTGCTGCTGGGGTCACGCTACCTGACCTTGCTGTGTGGGGTCACGCTACCTGACCTTGCTCCAGGGGTCACGCTACCTGACCTTGTTGCCGGGGTCACGCAACCTGACCTTGCTGCTGGGGTCACGCTACCTGACCTTGCTGTGTGGGTCACGCTACCTGACCTTGCTGCCGGGGTCACGCAACCTGACCTTGCTTCTGGGGTCACGCTACCTGACCTTGCTGCTGGGGTCACGCTACTTGACCTTACTGCTGGGGTCACGCTACCTGACCTTGCTGCTGGGGTCACGCTACCTGACCTTGCTGCTGGGGTCACGCTACCTGACCTTGCTCCAGGGGTCACGCTACCTGACCTTGCTGCTGGGGTCACGCTACCTGACCTTGCTGCTGGGGTCACGCTACCTGACCTTGCTGCCGGGGTCACGCAACCTGACCTTGCTGCTGGGGGTCACGCTACCTGACCTTGCTGTGTGGATAACGCTACCTGACCGTGGTCCTGGGGTCACGCTACCTGACCTTGCTGCCGGAGTCACGCTACCTGACCTTGCTGCTGGGGTCACGCTACCTGACCTTGGTGCTGGGGTCACGCTACCTTACCTTGCTGCTGGGGTCACGCTACCTGACCTTGCTGCTGGGGTCACGCTACCTGACCTTGCTACCGGGGTCACGCTACCTGACCTTGCTGCTGGGGCCACGCTACCTGACCTTGGTCCTGGGGTCACGCTACCTGGCCTTGCTGCCAGGGTCATGCTACCTGACCTTGCTTCAGGGGTCACGGTACCTGACCTTGCTCCAGGGGTCATGCTACCTGACCTTGGTCCTGGGGTGACGCTACCTGACCTTGCTGCTGGGGGTCACGCTACCTGACCTTGCTGCTGGGGTCACGCTACCTGACCTTTCTGCTGGGGTCACGCTATCTGACCTTGCTGCTGGGGTCACGCTACCTAACCTTGCTCCAGGGGTCACGCTACCTGACCTTGCTGCTGGGGTCACGCTACCTGACCTTGCTCCAGGGGTCATGCTACCTAACCTTGCTCCAGGGGTCACGCTACCTGACCTTGCTCCAGGGGTCACGCTACCTAGCCTTGGTCCAGGGGTCACACTACCTGCCCTTCGTAAAGGGGTCACACTACCTGACCTTGCTCCAGGGGTCACGCTACCTGACATTGCTGTGTGGGTCACGATACCTGACCTTGCTCCAGGGGTCACGCTACCTGACCTTGCTGCTGGGGTCACGCTACCTGACCTTGGTGCTGGGGTCACGCTACCTGACCTTGCTGCCGGGGTCACGCTACCTGACCTTGCTGCTAGGGTCACGCTACCTGACCTTGCTGCTAGGGTCACGCTACCTGACCTTGCTGCTGGGGTCACGCTACCTGACCTTGGTGCTGGGGTCACGCTACCTGACCTTGCTGCTGGGGTCACGCTACCTGACATTGCTCCAGGGGTCACGCTACCTGACCTTGGTGCTGGGGTCACGCTACCTGACCTTGCTGCTGGGGTCACGCTACCTGACCTTGCTCCAGGGGTCACACTACCTGACATTGCTGTGTGGGTCACGATACCTGACCTTGCTCCAGGGGTCACGCTACCTGACCTTGCTGCTGGAGTCACGCTACCTGACCTTGCTCCAGGGTTCACGCTACCTGACCTTGCTGCTGGGGTCACGCTACCTGACCTTGCTGCTGGGGTCACGCTACCTGACCTTGCTGCTTGGGTCACGCTACCTGACCTTGTTGCCGGGGTCACGCAACCTGACCTTGCTGCTGGGGTCACGCTACCTGACCTTGCTCCAGGGGTCATGCTACCTAACCTTGCTCCAGGGGTCACGCTACCTGACCTTGCTCCAGGGGTCACGCTACCTAGCCTTGGTCCAGGGGTCACACTACCTGCCCTTCGTAAAGGGGTCACACTACCTGACCTTGCTCCAGGGGTCACGCTACCTGACCTTGCTGCTGGGGTCACGCTACCTGACCTTGCTCCAGGGGTAACGCTACCTGACCTTGCTCCAGGGGTCACGCTACCTGACCTTGCTCCAGGGGTCACGCTACCTGACCTTGCTCCAGGGGTCACGCTGCCTGACCTTGCTCCAGGGGTCACGCTACCTGACCTTGCTCCAGGGGTCACGCTACCTGACCTTGCTGCTGGAGTCACGCTACCTGACATTGCTGCTGGGTGTCACGCTACCTGACCTTGCTGCTGGGGTCACGCTACCTGACCTTGCTGCCAGGGTCACGCTACCTGACCTTGCTGCTGGGGTCACGCTACCTGACCTTAATTCTGGGGTCACACTACCTGACTTTGCTGCTGGGGTCACGCTACCTGACCTTGCTGCCGGGGTCACGCTATCTGACCTTGCTGCTGGCGTCACGCTATCTGACCTTGGTCCTGGGGTCATGCTATCTGACCTTAGTCCTGAGGTCATGCTACCTGACCTTGGTCCTGGGGTCATGCTACCTGACCTTGGTCATGGGGTCACGCTACCTGACCTTGCTGCTGAGGTCTCGCTACCTGACCTTACTTCTGGGGTCATGCTACTTGACCTTGCTGCCGGGGTCACGCTACCTGACCTTGCTGCTGGAGTCACACTACCTGACCTTGCTGCCTGGGTCACGCTGCTTGACCTTGCTGCTGGGGTCACGCTACCTGACCTTACTCCTGGAGTCACGCTACCTGACCTTGCTTCCAGGGGTCACGCTACCTGACCTTGCTGCTGGGGTCACGCTACCTGACCTTGCTCCCGGGGTCACGCTACCTAACCTTGCTCCAGGGGTCACGCTACCTGACCTTGCTCCAGGGGTCACGCTACCTGAAGTGCTCCAGGGGTCACGCTACCTGACCTTGCTGCTGGAGTCACGCTACCTGACCTTGCTGCTGGGGGTCACGCTACCTGACCTTGCTGCTGGGGTCACGCTACCTAACCTTGCTGCTGGGGTCACGCTACCTGACCTTGCTGCTGGGGTCACGCTACCTGACTTTGCTGCTGGGGTCACGCTACCTGACCTTGCTGCCGGTGTCACGCTATCTGACCTTGCTGCTGGAGTCACGCTATCTGACCTTGGTCCTGGGGTCATGCTATCTGACCTTAGTCCTGGGGTCATGCTACCTGACCTTGGTCCTGGGGTCATGCTACCTGACCTTGGTCCTGGGGTCATGCTACCTGACCTTGGTCCTGGGGTCACGCTACCTGACCTTGCTGCTGAGGTCTCGCTACCTGACCTTACTTCTGGGGTCATGCTACTTGACCTTGCTGCCGGGGTCACGCTACCTGACCTTGCTGCTGGAGTCACACTACCTGACCTTGTTGCCTGGGTCACGCTGCTTGACCTTGCTGCTGGGGTCACGCTACCTGACCTTGCTGCTGGGGTCACGCTACCTGACCTTGCTGCTGGGGTCACGCTACCTGACTTTCCTGCTGGGGTCATGCTATCTGACCTTGATCCTGGGATCATGCTACCTGACTTTGGTCCTGGGGTCACGCTACCTGACCTTGCTTCTGGAGTCACGCTACCTGACCTTGGTGCTGGGGGTCACGCTACATGACCTTGCTGCTGGGGTCACGCTACCTGACCTTGCTGCTGGGTCAAGCTAACTGACCTTGCTGCTGGGTCAAGCTACCTGACCTCGCTGCTGGGGTCATGCTACCTGACCTTGCTGCTGGGGTCATGCTACCTGACCTTACTCCAGGGGTCATGCTACCTGACCTTACTCCAGGGGTCACGCTACCTGACCTTGCAGCTGGGGTCACGCTACATGACTTTGCTCCAGGGGTCACGCTACCTGTCCTTGCTCCAGGGGTCACGCTACCTGACCTTGCCCCAGGGGTCACACTACCTGATCTTGCTGCTGGGGTCACGCTACCTGACCTTGCTGCCGGGGTCACGCAACCTGACCTTGCTGCTGGGGGTCACGCTACCTGACCTTGCTGTGTGGATAACGCTACCTGACCGTGGTCCTGGGGTCACGCTACCTGACCTTGCTGCCGGAGTCACGCTACCTGACCTTGCTGCTGGGGTCACGCTACCTGACCTTGGTGCTGGGGTCACGCTACCTTACCTTGCTGCTGGGGTCACGCTACCTGACCTTGCTACCGGGGTCACGCTACCTGACCTTGCTGCTGGGGCCACGCTACCTGACCTTGGTCCTGGGGTCACGCTACCTGACCTTGCTGCCGGGGTCATGCTACCTGACCTTGCTTCAGGGGTCACGCTACCTGACCTTGCTCCAGGGGTCATGCTACCTGACCTTGGTCCTGGGGTGACGCTACCTGACCTTGCTGCTGGGGGTCACGCTACCTGACCTTGCTGCTGGGGTCACGCTACATGACCTTTCTGCTGGGGTCACGCTATCTGACCTTGCTGCTGGGGTCACGCTACCTAACCTTGCTCCAGGGGTCACGCTACCTGACCTTGCTGCTGGGGTCACGCTACCTGACCTTGCTCCAGGGGTCATGCTACCTAACCTTGCTCCAGGGGTCACGCTACCTGACCTTGCTCCAGGGGTCACGCTACCTAGCCTTGGTCCAGGGGTCACACTACCTGCCCTTCGTAAAGGGGTCACACTACCTGACCTTGCTCCAGGGGTCACGCTACCTGACCTTGCTGCTGGGGTCACGCTGCCTGACCTTGCTCCAGGGGTAACGCTACCTGACCTTGCTCCAGGGGTCACGCTACCTGACCTTGCTCCAGGGGTCACGCTACCTGACCTTGCTCCAGGGGTCACGCTGCCTGACCTTGCTCCAGGGGTCACGCTACCTGACCTTGCTCCAGGGGTCACGCTACCTGACCTTGCTGCTGGAGTCACGCTACCTGACATTGCTGCTGGGTGTCACGCTACCTGACCTTGCTGCTGGGGTCACGCTACCTGACCTTGCTGCCAGGGTCACGCTACCTGACCTTGCTGCTGGGGTCACGCTACCTGACCTTAATTCTGGGGTAACACTACCTGACTTTGCTGCTGGGGTCACGCTACCTGACCTTGCTGCCGGGGTCACGCTATCTGACCTTGCTGCTGGCGTCACGCTATCTGACCTTGGTCCTGGGGTCATGCTATCTGACCTTAGTCCTGAGGTCATGCTACCTGACCTTGGTCCTGGGGTCATGCTACCTGACCTTGGTCATTTGGTCACGCTACCTGACCTTCCTGCTGAGGTCTCGCTACCTGACCTTACTTCTGGGGTCATGCTACTTGACCTTGCTGCCGGGGTCACGCTACCTGACCTTGCTGCTGGAGTCACACTACCTGACCTTGCTGCCTGGGTCACGCTGCTTGACCTTGCTGCTGGGGTCACGCTACCTGACCTTACTCCTGGAGTCACGCTACCTGACCTTGCTTCCAGGGGTCACGCTACCTGACCTTGCTGCTGGGGTCACGCTACCTGACCTTGCTCCCGGGGTCACGCTACCTAACCTTGCTCCAGGGGTCACGCTACCTGACCTTGCTCCAGGGGTCACGCTACCTGACCTTGCTCCAGGGGTCACGCTACCTGACCTTGCTGCTGGGGTCACGCTACCTGACCTTGCTCCCGGGGTCACGCTACCTAACCTTGCTCCAGGGGTCACGCTACCTGACCTTGCTCCAGGGGTCATGCTACCTGACCTTACTCCAGGGGTCACGCTACCTGACCTTGCTGCTGGGGTCACGCTACCTAACCTTGCTGCTGGGGTCACGCTACCTGACCTTGCTGCTGGGGTCACGCTACCTGACTTTGCTGCTGGGGTCACGCTACCTGACCTTGCTGCCGGTGTCACGCTATCTGACCTTGCTGCTGGAGTCACGCTATCTGACCTTGGTCCTGGGGTCATGCTATCTGACCTTAGTCCTGGGGTCATGCTACCTGACCTTGGTCCTGGGGTCATGCTACCTGACCTTGGTCCTGGGGTCATGCTACCTGACCTTGGTCCTGGGGTCACGCTACCTGACCTTGCTGCTGAGGTCTCGCTACCTGACCTTACTTCTGGGGTCATGCTACTTGACCTTGCTGCCGGGGTCACGCTACCTGACCTTGCTGCTGGAGTCACACTACCTGACCTTGTTGCCTGGGTCACGCTGCTTGACCTTGCTGCTGGGGTCACGCTACCTGACCTTGCTGCTGGGGTCACGCTACCTGACCTTGCTGCTGGGGTCACGCTACCTGACTTTCCTGCTGGGGTCATGCTATCTGACCTTGATCCTGGGATCATGCTACCTGACTTTGGTCCTGGGGTCACGCTACCTGACCTTGCTTCTGGAGTCACGCTACCTGACCTTGGTGCTGGGGGTCACGCTACATGACCTTGCTGCTGGGGTCACGCTACCTGACCTTGCTGCTGGGTCAAGCTAACTGACCTTGCTGCTGGGTCAAGCTACCTGACCTCGCTGCTGGGGTCATGCTACCTGACCTTGCTGCTGGGGTCATGCTACCTGACCTTACTCCAGGGGTCATGCTACCTGACCTTACTCCAGGGGTCACGCTACCTGACCTTGCTGCTGGGGTCACGCTACATGACTTTGCTCCAGGGGTCACGCTACCTGTCCTTGCTCCAGGGGTCACGCTACCTGACCTTGCCCCAGGGGTCACACTACCTGATCTTGCTGCTGGGGTCACGCTACCTGACCTTGCTGCCGGGGTCACGCAACCTGACCTTGCTGCTGGGGGTCACGCTACCTGACCTTGCTGTGTGGATAACGCTACCTGACCGTGGTCCTGGGGTCACGCTACCTGACCTTGCTGCCGGAGTCACGCTACCTGACCTTGCTGCTGGGGTCACGCTACCTGACCTTGGTGCTGGGGTCACGCTACCTTACCTTGCTGCTGGGGTCACGCTACCTGACCTTGCTGCTGGGGTCACGCTACCTGACCTTGCTACCGGGGTCACGCTACCTGACCTTGCTGCTGGGGCCACGCTACCTGACCTTGGTCCTGGGGTCACGCTACCTGACCTTGCTGCCGGGGTCATGCTACCTGACCTTGCTTCAGGGGTCACGCTACCTGACCTTGCTCCAGGGGTCATGCTACCTGACCTTGGTCCTGGGGTGACGCTACCTGACCTTGCTGCTGGGTTCACGCTACCTGACCTTGCTGCTGGGGTCACGCTACCTGACCTTTCTGCTGGGGTCACGCTATCTGACCTTGCTGCTGGGGTCACGCTTTCTAACCTTGCTCCAGGGGTCACGCTACCTGACCTTGCTGCTGGGGTCACGCTACCTGACCTTGCTCCAGGGGTCATGCTACCTAACCTTGCTCCAGGGGTCACGCTACCTGACCTTGCTCCAGGGGTCACGCTACCTACCCTTGGTCCAGGGGTCACACTACCTGCCCTTCGTAAAGGGGTCACACTACCTGACCTTGCTCCAGGGGTCACGCTACCTGACCTTGCTGCTGGGGTCACGCTACCTGACCTTGCTCCAGGGGTAACGCTACCTGACCTTGCTCCAGGGGTCACGCTACCTGACCTTGCTCCAGGGGTCACGCTACCTGACCTTGCTCCAGGGGTCACGCTGCCTGACCTTGCTCCAGGGGTCACGCTACCTGACCTTGCTCCAGGGGTCACGCTACCTGACCTTGCTGCCAGGGTCACGCTACCTGACCTTGCTGCTGGGGTCACGCTATCTGACCTTGGTCCTGGGGTCATGCTATCTGACCTTAGTCCTGAGGTCATGCTACCTGACCTTAGTCCTGAGGTCATGCTACCTGACCTTGGTCCTGGGGTCATGCTACCTGACCTTGGTCATGGGGTCACGCTACCTGACCTTGCTGCTGAGGTCTCGCTACCTGACCTTACTTCTGGGGTCATGCTACTTGACCTTGCTGCCGGGGTCACGCTACCTGACCTTGCTGCTGGGGTCACGCTACCTGACCTTGCTGCCAAGGTCACGCTACCTGACCTTGCTGCTGGGGTCACGCTACCTGACCTTAATTCTGGGGTCACACTACCTGACTTTGCTGCTGGGGTCACGCTACCTGACCTTGCTGCCGGGGTCACGCTATCTGACCTTGCTGCTGGCGTCACGCTATCTGACCTTGGTCCTGGGGTCATGCTATCTGACCTTAGTCCTGAGGTCATGCTACCTGACCTTGGTCCTGGGGTCATGCTACCTGACCTTGGTCATGGGGTCACGCTACCTGACCTTGCTGCTGAGGTCTCGCTACCTGACCTTACTTCTGGGGTCATGCTACTTGACCTTGCTGCCGGGGTCACGCTACCTGACCTTGCTGCTGGAGTCACACTACCTGACCTTGCTGCCTGGGTCACGCTGCTTGACCTTGCTGCTGGGGTCACGCTACCTGACCTTACTCCTGGAGTCACGCTACCTGACCTTGCTTCCAGGGGTCACGCTACCTGACCTTGCTGCTGGGGTCACGCTACCTGACCTTGCTCCCGGGGTCACGCTACCTAACCTTGCTCCAGGGGTCACGCTACCTGACCTTGCTCCAGGGGTCACGCTACCTGACCTTGCTCCAGGGGTCACGCTACCTGACCTTGCTGCTGGAGTCACGCTACCTGACCTTGCTGCTGGGGGTCACGCTACCTGACCTTGCTGCTGGGGTCACGCTACCTAACCTTGCTGCTGGGGTCACGCTACCTGACCTTGCTGCTGGGGTCACGCTACCTGACTTTGCTGCTGGGGTCACGCTACCTGACCTTGCTGCCGGTGTCACGCTATCTGACCTTGCTGCTGGAGTCACGCTATCTGACCTTGGTCCTGGGGTCATGCTATCTGACCTTAGTCCTGGGGTCATGCTACCTAACCTTGGTCCTGGGGTCATGCTACCTGACCTTGGTCCTGGGGTCATGCTACCTGACCTTGGTCCTGGGGTCACGCTACCTGACCTTGCTGCTGAGGTCTCGCTACCTGACCTTACTTCTGGGGTCATGCTACTTGACCTTGCTGCCGGGGTCACGCTACCTGACCTTGCTGCTGGAGTCACACTACCTGACCTTGTTGCCTGGGTCACGCTGCTTGACCTTGCTGCTGGGGTCACGCTACCTGACCTTGCTGCTGGGGTCACGCTACCTGACCTTGCTGCTGGGGTCACGCTACCTGACTTTCCTGCTGGGGTCATGCTATCTGACCTTGATCCTGGGATCATGCTACCTGACTTTGGTCCTGGGGTCACGCTACCTGACCTTGCTTCTGGAGTCACGCTACCTGACCTTGGTGCTGGGGGTCACGCTACATGACCTTGCTGCTGGGGTCACGCTACCTGACCTTGCTGCTGGGTCAAGCTAACTGACCTTGCTGCTGGGTCAAGCTACCTGACCTCGCTGCTGGGGTCATGCTACCTGACCTTGCTGCTGGGGTCATGCTACCTGACCTTACTCCAGGGGTCATGCTACCTGACCTTACTCCAGGGGTCACGCTACCTGACCTTGCTGCTGGGGTCACGCTACATGACTTTGCTCCAGGGGTCACGCTACCTGTCCTTGCTCCAGGGGTCACGCTACCTGACCTTGCCCCAGGGGTCACACTACCTGATCTTGCTCCAGGGGTCACGCTACCTGACCATGCTCCAGGGGTCACGCTACCTGACCTTGCTCCAGGGGTCACGCTACCTGACCTTGCTCCAGGGGTCACGCTACCTGACCTTGCTGCTGGAGTCACGCTACCTGACCTTGCTGCTGGGGGTCACGCTACCTGACCTTGCTGCTGGGGTCACGCTTCCTGACCTTGCTGCTGGGGTCACGCTACCTGATCTTGCTGCTGGGGTCACGCTACCTGACCTTACTTCTGGGGTCACGCTACCTGACCTTGTTCCTGGGGTCATGCTATCTGACCTTGGTCGTGGGGTCATGCTACCTGACCTTGGTCCTGGGGCCATGCTACATGACCTTGGTCTTGGGGTCACACTACCTGACCTTGCTCCAAGGGCCAGGCTCCCTGATCTTGCTCCAGGGGTTATGCTACCTGACCTTGCTCCAGGGGTCACGCTACCTGACCTTGCTCCAGGGGTCACGCTACCTGACCTTGCTCCAGGGGTCACGCTACCTGACCTTGCTCCAGGGGTCACGCTACCTGACCTTGCTCCAGGGGTCACGCTACCTGACCTTGCTCCAGGGGTCACGCTACCTGACCTTGCTCCAGGGGTCACGCTACCTGACCTTGCTCCAGGGGTCACGCTACCTGACCTTACTTCTGGGGTCACGCTACCTGACCTTGCTGCTGGGGTCACGCTACCTGACCTTGCTGCCGGTGTCACGCTATCTGACCTTGCTGCTGGAGTCACGCTATCTGACCTCTGTCCTGGGGTCATGCTACCTGACCTTGGTCCTGGGTCACGCTACCTGACCTTGCTGCCGGGATCATGCTACCTGACCTTGCTTCAGGGGTCACGCTACCTGACCTTGCTGCCAGCGTCACGCTACCTGACCTTGCTGCCGGGGTCACGCTACCTGACCTTGCTGCTGGGGTCACGCTATCTGACCTTGGTCCTGGGGTCATGCTATCTGACCTTGGTCATGGGGTCATGCTACCTGACCTTGGTCCTGGGGTCATGCTACCTGACCTTGGTCCTGGGATCACGCTACCCGACCTTGCTGCTCGGGTCACGCTACCTGACCTTACTTCTGGGGTCATGCTACCTGACCTTGCTGCTGGGGTCACGCTACCTGATTTTGCTGCTGGGGTCACGCTACCTGATTTTGTTGCTGGGGTCACGCTATCTGACCTTGGTCCTGGGGTCATGCTATCTGACCTTGGTCCTGGGGTCATGCTACCTGACCTTGGTCCTGGGGTCACGCTACCTGACCTTGCTTCTGGGGTCATGCTTCCTGACTTTACTCCTGGGGTCACGCTACCTGACTTTACTCCTGGGGTCACGCTACCTGACCTTACTCCTGGGGTCATGCTACCTGACCTTGCTGCTGGGGTCATGCTACCTGACCTTGCTCCAGTGGTCACGCTACCTGACCTTGCTGCTGGGGTCACGCTACCTGACCTTGCTGCTGGGGTCACGCTACCTTACCTTGCTGCTGGGTGTCATGTTACCTGATCTTGCTGCTGGGGTCACGCTACCTGACCTTGGTCCTGTAAGTCACCACAGCCTACCTGACCTTGGTCCTGTAAGTCACCACAGTCTTCCTGACCTTGGTCCTGTAAGTCACCACAGCCTACCTGACCTTGGTCCTGTAAGTCACCACAGTCTACCTGACCTTGGTCCTGTAAGTCACCACAGTCTACCTGACCTTGGTCCTGTAAGTCACTACAGCCTACCTGACCTTGGTCCTGTAAGTCACCACAGCCTACCTGACCTTGGTCCTGTAAGTCACCACAGCCTACCTGACCTTGGTCCTGTAAGTCACCACAGCCTACCTGACCTTGGTCCTGTAAGTCACCACAGTCTACCTGACCTTGGTCCTGTAAGTCACCACAGCCTACCTGACCTTGGTCCTGTAAGTCACCACAGCCTACCTGACCTTGGTCCTGTAAGTCACCACAGCCTACCTGACCTTGGTCCTGTAAGTCACC
The DNA here is from genome assembly GCF_040958095.1 of Procambarus clarkii. Lineage (NCBI taxonomy): Eukaryota > Metazoa > Arthropoda > Malacostraca > Decapoda > Cambaridae > Procambarus > Procambarus clarkii. Next base: position 22,051,945 of record NC_091156.1, read on the forward strand.
ACAGCCTACCTGACCTTGGTCCTGTAAGTCACCACAGCCTACCTGACCTTGGTCCTGTAAGTCACAGCAGCCTACCTGACCTTGGTCCTGTAAGTCACCACAGCCTACCTGACCTTGGTCCTGTAAGTCACCACAGCCTACCTGACCTTGGTCCTGTAAGTCACCACAGCCTACCTGACCTTGGTCCTGTAAGTCACCACAGCCTACCTGACCTTGGTCCTGTAAGTCACAGCAGCCTACCTGACCTTTGTGTTGCTATGTTTCATAGGGAAAGAAAAGAATTATCCAACTGGAATATATAAAGCACAATATTTGATATATTAAACGAGGGTGTTTACGTAATTTAATCCCGGTAAAGTGAAGGAGTTGGACCAGTAATCTGGTCAACAACTGCCCGTAAGGACAGGTGGCGCCTGGGTGCTCTCCCGCGCTAAATATTCTCAATAAAATGTTGAACGTTTAACAATAAGAACCAGACAATGTTTGGTTCTTGTTGCCATTTTAGGTGGATTAATAGAGCATACATCGTCACGTCTCCTGTTTGGTGTGGGGAATACAACTGCAGTAGTACAACCATGGCATACACCACCACAGTACTGGGCCCCATACACTACCACAACCCCCCCACAGTACTGGGCCCCACACACTACCACAACACCACCACAGTACTGGGCCCTATACACTACCACAACACCACCACAGTACTGGGCCCCACACACTACCACAACACCACCACAGTACTGGGCCCCACACACTACCACAACACCACCACAGTACTGGGCCCAATACACTACCACAACACCACCACAGTACTGGGCCCCATACACTACCACAACACCACCACAGTACTGGGCCCCACACACTACCACAACACCACCACAGTACTGGGCCCTATACACTACCACAACACCACCACAGTACTGGGCCCCACACACTACCACAACACCACCACAGTACTGGGCCCCACACACCACCACAACACCACCACAGTACTGGGCCCCACACACCACCACAACACCACCACAGTACTGGGCCCCACACACTACCACCATACACCACCACAGTACTGGGCCCCACACACTACCACCATACATCACCACAGTACTGGGCCCCCACACACCACCACAACACCACCACAGTACTGGGCCCCACACACTACCACCATACACCACCACAGTACTGGGCCCCACACACTACCACCATACACCACCACAGTACTGGGCCCCACACACTACCACCATACACCACCACAGTACTGGCCCCATACACTACCACCATACACCACCACAGTACTGGGCCCCATACACTACCACCATACACCACCACAGTACTGGGCCCCACACACTACCACCATACACCACCACAGTACTGGGCCCCACACACTACCACCATACACCACCACAGTACTGGGCCCCACACACCACCACAACACTACCACAGTACTGGGCCCCACACACTACCACAACACCACCACAGTACTGGGCCCCACACACCACCACAACACCACCACAGTACTGGGCCCCACACACTACCACCATACATCACCACAGTACTGGGCCCCACACACCACCACAACACCACCACAGTACTGGGCCCCACACACTACCACCATACACCACCACAGTACTGGGCCCCACACACTACCACCATACACCACCACAGTACTGGGCCCCACACACTACCACCATACACCACCACAGTACTGGCCCCATACACTACCACCATACACCACCACAGTACTGGGCCCCATACACTACCACCATACACCACCACAGTACTGGGCCCCACACACTACCACCATACACCACCACAGTACTGGGCCCCACACACTACCACCATACACCACCACAGTACTGGGCCCCATACACTACCACCATACACCACCACAGTACTGGGCCCCATACACTACCACCATACACCACCACAGTACTGGGCCCCACACACTACCACCATACACCACCACAGTACTGGGCCCCATACACTACCACCATACACCACCACAGTACTGGGCCCCATACACTACCACCATACACCACCACAGTACTGGGCCCCACACACTACCACCATACACCACCACAGTACTGGGCCCCACACACTACCACCATACACCACCACAGTACTGGGCCCCACACACTACCACCATACACCACCACAGTACTGGGCCGCATACACTACCACCATACACCACCACAGTACTGGGCCCCACACACTACCACCATACACCACCACAGTACTGGGCCCCACACACTACCACCATACACCACCACAGTACTGGGCCCCACACACCACCACAACACCACCACAGTACTGGGCCCCATACACTACCACAACACCACCACAGTACTGGGCCCCATACACTACCACAACAACACCACAGTACTGGGCCCCACACACTACCACAACACCACCACAGTACTGGGCCCCACACACTACCACAACACCACCACAGTACTGGGCCCCATACACTACCACAACACCACCACAGTACTGGGCCCCACACACTACCACAACACCACCACAGTACTGGGCCCCATACACTACCACAACACCACCACAGTACTGGGCCCCACACACTACCACAACACCACCACAGTACTGGGCCCCACACACTACCACCATACACCACCACAGTACTGGGCCCCACACACTACCACAACACCACCACAGTACTGGGCCCCACACACTACCACAACACCACCACAGTACTGGGCCCCACACACTACCACAACACCACCACAGTACTGGGCCCCACACACTACCACCATACACCACCACAGTACTGGGCCCCATACACTACCACAACACCACCACAGTACTGGGCCCCACACACTACCACCATACACCACCACAGTACTGGGCCCCACACACTACCACAACACCACCACAGTACTGGGCCCCACACACTACCACAACACCACCACAGTACTGGGCCCTATACACTACCACAACACCACCACAGTACTGGGCCCCACACACCACCACAACACCACCACAGTACTGGGCCCCACACACTACCACAACACCACCACAGTACTGGGCCCCACACACTACCACAACACCACCACAGTACTGGGCCCCATACACTACCACAACACCACCACAGTACTGGGCCCCACACACTACCACAACACCACCACAGTACTGGGCCCTATACACTACCACAACACCACCACAGTACTGGGCCCCACACACCACCACAACACCACCACAGTACTGGGCCCCACACACTACCACAACACCACCACAGTACTGGGCCCCACACACTACCACCATACACCACCACAGTACTGGGCCCCACACACTACCACAACACCACCACAGTACTGGGCCCCACACACTACCACAACACCACCACAGTACTGGGCCCCACACACTACCACAACACCACCACAGTACTGGGCCCCACACACTACCACCATACACCACCACAGTACTGGGCCCCATACACTACCACAACACCACCACAGTACTGGGCCCCACACACTACCACAACATCACCACAGTACTGGGCCCCACACACTACCACCATACACCACCACAGTACTGGGCCCCACACACTACCACCATACACCACCACAGTACTGGGCCCCACACACTACCACAACACCACCACAGTACTGGGCCCCACACACTACCACAACACCACCACAGTACTGGGCCCCACACACTACCACCATACACCACCACAGTACTGGGCCCCACACACTACCACAACACCACCACAGTACTGGGCCCCACACACTACCACCATACACCACCACAGTACTGGGCCCCACACACTACCACAACACCACCACAGTACTGGGCCCCACACACTACCACCATACACCACCACAGTACTGGGCCCCACACACTACCACCATACACCACCACAGTACTGGGCCCCACACACTACCACCATACACCACCACAGTACTGGGCCCCACACACTACCACAACATCACCACAGTACTGGGCCCCACACACTACCACAACATCACCACAGTACTGGGCCCCACACACTACCACCATACACCACCACAGTACTGGGCCCCACACACTACCACCTTACACCACCACAGTACTGGGCCCCACACACTACCACCATACACCACCACAGTACTGGGCCCCACACACTACCACAACACCACCACAGTACTGGGCCCCGCACACTACCACCATACACCACCACAGTACTGGGCCCCACACACTACCACCATACACCACCACAGTACTGGGCCCCACACACTACCACCATACACCACCACAGTACTGGGCCCCACACACTACCACCATACACCACCACAGTACTGGGCCCCGCACACTACCACCATACACCACCACAGTACTGGGCCCCACACACTACCACAACATCACCACAGTACTGGGCCCCACACACCACCACAACACCACCACAGTACTGGCCCCATACACTACTACCATACACCACCACAGTACTGGGCCCCATACACTACCACCATACACCACCACAGTACTGGGCCCCACACACTACCACCATACACCACCACAGTACTGGGCCCCACACACTACCACCATACACCACCACAGTACTGGCCCCATACACTACCACCATACACCACCACAGTACTGGCCCCATACACTACCACCATACACCACCACAGTACTGGGCCCCACACACTACCACCATACACCACCACAGTACTGGGCCCCACACACTACCACAACACCACCACAGTACTGGGCCCCACACACTACCACCATACACCACCACAGTACTGGGCCCCATACACTACCACAACATCACCACAGTACTGGGCCCCACACACTACCACCATACACCACCACAGTACTGGGCCCCACACACTACCACCATACACCACCACAGTACTGGGCCCCACACACTACCACCATACACCACCACAGTACTGGGCCCCACACACTACCACCATACATCACCACAGTACTGGGCCCCCACACACCACCACAACACCACCACAGTACTGGGCCCCACACACTACCACCATACACCACCACAGTACTGGGCCCCACACACTACCACCATACACCACCACAGTACTGGGCCCCACACACTACCACCATACACCACCACAGTACTGGCCCCATACACTACCACCATACACCACCACAGTACTGGGCCCCATACACTACCACCATACACCACCACAGTACTGGGCCCCACACACTACCACCATACACCACCACAGTACTGGGCCCCACACACTACCACCATACACCACCACAGTACTGGGCCCCACACACCACCACAACACTACCACAGTACTGGGCCCCACACACTACCACAACACCACCACAGTACTGGGCCCCACACACCACCACAACACCACCACAGTACTGGGCCCCACACACTACCACCATACATCACCACAGTACTGGGCCCCACACACCACCACAACACCACCACAGTACTGGGCCCCACACACTACCACCATACACCACCACAGTACTGGGCCCCACACACTACCACAACACCACCACAGTACTGGGCCCTATACACTACCACAACACCACCACAGTACTGGGCCCCACACACCACCACAACACCACCACAGTACTGGGCCCCACACACTACCACAACACCACCACAGTACTGGGCCCCACACACTACCACCATACACCACCACAGTACTGGGCCCCACACACTACCACAACACCACCACAGTACTGGGCCCCACACACTACCACAACACCACCACAGTACTGGGCCCCACACACTACCACAACACCACCACAGTACTGGGCCCCACACACTACCACCATACACCACCACAGTACTGGGCCCCATACACTACCACAACACCACCACAGTACTGGGCCCCACACACTACCACAACATCACCACAGTACTGGGCCCCACACACTACCACCATACACCACCACAGTACTGGGCCCCACACACTACCACCATACACCACCACAGTACTGGGCCCCACACACTACCACAACACCACCACAGTACTGGGCCCCACACACTACCACAACACCACCACAGTACTGGGCCCCACACACTACCACCATACACCACCACAGTACTGGGCCCCACACACTACCACAACACCACCACAGTACTGGGCCCCACACACTACCACCATACACCACCACAGTACTGGGCCCCACACACTACCACAACACCACCACAGTACTGGGCCCCACACACTACCACCATACACCACCACAGTACTGGGCCCCACACACTACCACCATACACCACCACAGTACTGGGCCCCACACACTACCACCATACACGACCACAGTACTGGGCCCCACACACTACCACAACATCACCACAGTACTGGGCCCCACACACTACCACAACATCACCACAGTACTGGGCCCCACACACTACCACCATACACCACCACAGTACTGGGCCCCACACACTACCACCTTACACCACCACAGTACTGGGCCCCACACACTACCACCATACACCACCACAGTACTGGGCCCCACACACTACCACAACACCACCACAGTACTGGGCCCCGCACACTACCACCATACACCACCACAGTACTGGGCCCCACACACTACCACCATACACCACCACAGTACTGGGCCCCACACACTACCACCATACACCACCACAGTACTGGGCCCCATACACTACCACCATACACCACCACAGTACTGGGCCCCGCACACTACCACCATACACCACCACAGTACTGGGCCCCACACACTACCACAACATCACCACAGTACTGGGCCCCACACACCACCACAACACCACCACAGTACTGGCCCCATACACTACCACCATACACCACCACAGTACTGGGCCCCATACACTACCACCATACACCACCACAGTACTGGGCCCCACACACTACCACCATACACCACCACAGTACTGGGCCCCACACACTACCACCATACACCACCACAGTACTGGCCCCATACACTACCACCATACACCACCACAGTACTGGCCCCATACACTACCACCATACACCACCACAGTACTGGGCCCCACACACTACCACCATACACCACCACAGTACTGGGCCCCACACACTACCACAACACCACCACAGTACTGGGCCCCACACACTACCACCATACACCACCACAGTACTGGGCCCCATACACTACCACAACATCACCACAGTACTGGGCCCCACACACTACCACCATACACCACCACTGTACTGGGCCCCACACACTACCACCATACACCACCACAGTACTGGGCCCCACACACTACCACCATACACCACCACAGTACTGGGCCCCACACACTACCACCATACATCACCACAGTACTGGGCCCCCACACACCACCACAACACCACCACAGTACTGGGCCCCACACACTACCACCATACACCACCACAGTACTGGGCCCCACACACTACCACCATACACCACCACAGTACTGGGCCCCACACACTACCACCATACACCACCACAGTACTGGCCCCATACACTACCACCATACACCACCACAGTACTGGGCCCCATACACTACCACCATACACCACCACAGTACTGGGCCCCACACACTACCACCATACACCACCACAGTACTGGGCCCCACACACTACCACCATACACCACCACAGTACTGGGCCCCACACACCACCACAACACTACCACAGTACTGGGCCCCACACACTACCACAACACCACCACAGTACTGGGCCCCACACACCACCACAACACCACCACAGTACTGGGCCCCACACACTACCACCATACATCACCACAGTACTGGGCCCCACACACCACCACAACACCACCACAGTACTGGGCCCCACACACTACCACCATACACCACCACAGTACTGGGCCCCACACACTACCACCATACACCACCACAGTACTGGGCCCCACACACTACCACCATACACCACCACAGTACTGGCCCCATACACTACCACCATACACCACCACAGTACTGGGCCCCATACACTACCACCATACACCACCACAGTACTGGGCCCCACACACTACCACCATACACCACCACAGTACTGGGCCCCACACACTACCACCATACACCACCACAGTACTGGGCCCCATACACTACCACCATACACCACCACAGTACTGGGCCCCATACACTACCACCATACACCACCACAGTACTGGGCCCCACACACTACCACCATACACCACCACAGTACTGGGCCCCATACACTACCACCATACACCACCACAGTACTGGGGCCCCATACACTACCACCATACACCACCACAGTACTGGGCCCCACACACTACCACCATACACCACCACAGTACTGGGCCCCACACCACTACCACCATACACCACCACAGTACTTGGGCCCCACACACTACCACCTAACACCACCACAGTACTGGGCCCAAACACTACCACCATACACCACCACAGTACTGGGCCCCCACACACTACCACCATACACCACCACAGTAATGGGCCCCAACACTACCACCATACACCACCACAGTACTGGGCCCCACACACTAACCACAACACCACACGTACTGGGCCCCCATACACTACCACATACACCACCACAGTACTGGGCCCCATACACTACCCAAACACCACCACAGTACTGGGCCCCACACACACCACAACACCACCACAGTACTGGGCCCACACACTACCACAACACCACCACCCCCCCAGTACTGGGCCACTACACCTACCACAACACCACCACAGTACTGGGCCCACACACTACCACAACACCACCACAGTACTGGGCCCCACTACACTACCACAACACCACCACAGTACTGGGCCCCATACACTACCACAACACCACCACAGTACTGGGCCCCACACACTACCACAACACCACCACAGTACTGGGCCCCACACACTACCACCATACACCACCACAGTACTGGGCCCCACACACTACCACAACACCACCACAGTACTGGGCCCCACACACTACCACAACACCACCACAGTACTGGGCCCCACACACTACCACAACACCACCACAGTACTGGGCCCCACACACTACCACCATACACCACCACAGTACTGGGCCCCATACACTACCACAACACCACCACAGTACTGGGCCCCACACACTACCACCATACACCACCACAGTACTGGGGCCCCACACACTACCACAACACCACCACAGTACTGGGCCCCACACACTACCACAACACCACCACAGTACTGGGCCCTATACACTACCACAACACCACCACAGTACTGGGCCCCACACACCACCACAACACCACCACAGTACTGGGCCCCACACACTACCACAACACCACCACAGTACTGGGCCCCACACACTACCACAACACCACCACAGTACTGGGCCCCATACACTACCACCATACACCACCACAGTACTGGGCCCACACACTACCACAACACCACCACAGTACTGGGCCCTACTACACTACCACAACACCACCACAGTACTGGGCCCCACACACTACCACCATACACCACCACAGTACTGGGCCCCACACACTACCACCATACACCACCACAGTACTGGGCCCCACACACTACCACCATACATCACCACAGTACTGGGCCCCACACACCACCACAACACCACCACAGTACTGGGCCCCACACACTACCACCATACACCACCACAGTACTGGGCCCAACACACTACCACCATACACCACCACAGTACTGGGCCCCACACACTACCACCATACACCACCACAGTACTGGGCCCCATACACTACCACCATACACCACCACAGTACTGGGCCCCATACACTACCACCATACACCACCACAGTACTGGGCCCCACACACTACCACCATACACCACCACAGTACTGGGCCCCACACACTACCACCATACACCACCACAGTACTGGGCCCCACACACCACCACAACACTACCACAGTACTGGGCCCCACACACTACCACAACACCACCACAGTACTGGGCCCCACACACCACCACAACACCACCACAGTACTGGGCCCCACACACTACCACCATACATCACCACAGTACTGGGCCCCACACACCACCACAACACCACCACAGTACTGGGCCCCACACACTACCACCATACACCACCACAGTACTGGGCCCCACACACTACCACCATACACCACCACAGTACTGGGCCCCACACACTACCACCATACACCACCACAGTACTGGCCCCATACACTACCACCATACACCACCACAGTACTGGGCCCCATACACTACCACCATACACCACCACAGTACTGGGCCCCACACACTACCACCATACACCACCACAGTACTGGGCCCCACACACTACCACCATACACCACCACAGTACTGGGCCCCATACACTACCACCATACACCACCACAGTACTGGGCCCCATACACTACCACCATACACCACCACAGTACTGGGCCCCACACACTACCACCATACACCACCACAGTACTGGGCCCCATACACTACCACCATACACCACCACAGTACTGGGCCCCATACACTACCACCATACACCACCACAGTACTGGGCCCCACACACTACCACCATACACCACCACAGTACTGGGCCCCACACACTACCACCATACACCACCACAGTACTGGGCCCACACACTACCACCATACACCACCACAGTACTGGGCCCCATACACTACCACCATACACCACCACAGTACTGGGCCCCACACACTACCACCATACACCACCACAGTACTGGGCCCCACACACTACCACCATACACCACCACAGTACTGGGCCCCACACACCACCACAACACCACCACAGTACTGGGCCCCATACACTACCACAACACCACCACAGTACTGGGCCCCATACACTACCACAACACCACCACAGTACTGGGCCCCACACACTACCACAACACCACCACAGTACTGGGCCCCACACACTACCACAACACCACCACAGTACTGGGCCCCATACACTACCACAACACCACCACAGTACTGGGCCCCACACACTACCACAACACCACCACAGTACTGGGCCCCATACACTACCACAACACCACCACAGTACTGGGCCCCACACACTACCACAACACCACCACAGTACTGGGCCCCACACACTACCACCATACACCACCACAGTACTGGGCCCCACACACTACCACAACACCACCACAGTACTGGGCCCCACACACTACCACAACACCACCACAGTACTGGGCCCCACACACTACCACAACACCACCACAGTACTGGGCCCCACACACTACCACCATACACCACCACAGTACTGGGCCCCATACACTACCACAACACCACCACAGTACTGGGCCCCACACACTACCACCATACACCACCACAGTACTGGGCCCCACACACTACCACAACACCACCACAGTACTGGGGCCCCACACACATACCACAACACCACCACAGTACTGGGCACCTATACACTACCACAAACACAACCACAGTACTAGGGCCCCACACACCACCACAACACCACCACAGTACTGGGCCCCACACACTACCACAACACCACCACAGTACTGGGCCCCACACACTACCACAAAACCACCACAGTACTGGGCCCCATACACTACCACAACACCACCACAGTACTGGGCCCCACAACACTACCACAACACCACCACAGTACTGGGCCCTATACACTACCACAAACACCACCACAAGTACTGGGCCCCACACACCACCACAACACCACCACAGTACTGAGGCCCCACACACTACCACAACACCACCACAGTACTGGGCCCCACACACTACCACCATACACCACCACAGTACTGGGCCCCACACACTACCACAACACCACCACAGTACTGGCCCCCACACCACTACCACAACACCACCACAGTACTGGCCCACACACTACCACAACACCACCACAGTACTGGGCCCCACACACTACCACCATACACCACCACAGTACTGGGCCCCATACACAACCACAACACCACCACAGTACTGGGCCCCACACACTACCCCAACATCACCACAGTACTGGGCCCCACACACTACCACCATACACCACCACAGTACTGGGCCCCACACACTACCACCATACACCACCACAGTACTGGGCCCCACACACTACCACAACACCACCACAGTACTGGGCCCCACACACTACCACAACACCACCACAGTACTGGGCCCCACACACTACCACCATACACCACCACAGTACTGGGCCCCACACACTACCACAACACCACCACAGTACTGGGCCCCACACACTACCACCATACACCACCACAGTACTGGGCCCCACACACTACCACAACACCACCACAGTACTGGGCCCCACACACTACCACCATACACCACCACAGTACTGGGCCCCACACACTACCACCATACACCACCACAGTACTGGGCCCCACACACTACCACCATACACCACCACAGTACTGGGCCCCACACACTACCACAACATCACCACAGTACTGGGCCCCACACAATACCACAACATCACCACAGTACTGGGCCCCACACACTACCAACCATACACCACCACAGTACTGGGCCCCACACACTACCACCATTACACCACCACAGTACTGGGCCCCACACACTACCACCATACACCACCACAGTACTGGGCCCCACACACTACCACAACACCACCACAGTACTGGGCCCCGCACACTACCACCATACACCACCACAGTACTGGGCCCCACACACTACCACCATACACCACCACAGTACTGGGCCCCACACACTACCACCATACACCACCACAGTACTGGGCCCCACACACTACCACCATACACCACCACAGTACTGGGCCCCACACACTACCACAACATCACCACAGTACTGGGCCCCACACACCACCACAACACCACCACAGTACTGGCCCCATACACTACCACCATACACCACCACAGTACTGGGCCCCATACACTACCACCATACACCACCACAGTACTGGGCCCCACACACTACCACCATACACCACCACAGTACTGGGCCCCACACACTACCACCATACACCACCACAGTACTGGCCCCATACACTACCACCATACACCACCACAGTACTGGCCCCATACACTACCACCATACACCACCACAGTACTGGGCCCCACACACTACCACCATACACCACCACAGTACTGGGCCCCACACACTACCACAACACCACCACAGTACTGGGCCCCACACACTACCACCATACACCACCACAGTACTGGGTCCCATACACTACCACAACATCACCACAGTACTGGGCCCCACACACTACCACCATACACCACCACAGTACTGGGCCCCACACACTACCACCATACACCACCACAGTACTGGGCCCCACACACTACCACCATACACCACCACAGTACTGGCCCCATACACTACCACCATACACCACCACAGTACTGGGCCCCACACACTACCACCATACACCACCACAGTACTGGGCCCATACACTACCACCATACACCACCACAGTACTGGGCCCCACACACTACCACCATACACCACCACAGTACTGGCCCCATACACTACCACCATACACCACCACAGTACTGGGCCCCATACACTACCACCATACACCACCACAGTACTGGGCCCCACACACTACCACCATACACCACCACAGTACTGGGCCCCATACACTACCACCATACACCACCACAGTACTGGGCCCCACACACTACCACCATACACCACCACAGTACTGGGCCCCACACACTACCACCATACACCACCACAGTACTGGGCCCCACACACTACCACCATACACCACCACAGTACTGGGCCCATACACTACCACCATACACCACCACAGTACTGGGCCCCACACACTACCACCATACACCACCACAGTACTGGCCCCATACACTACCACCATACACCACCACAGTACTGGGCCCCATACACTACCACCATACACCACCACAGTACTGGGCCCCACACACTACCACCATACACCACCACAGTACTGGGCCCCATACACTACCACCATACACCACCACAGTACTGGGCCCCACACACTACCACAGTACTGGCCCCATACACTACCACAACACCACCACAGTACTGGGCCCCCACACACTACCACAACATCACCACAGTACTGGCCCCGCACACTACCACCATACACCACCACAGTACTGGGCCCCATACACTACCACCATACACCACCACAGTACTGGGCCCCACACACTACCACAACACCACCACAGTACTGGGCCCCATACACTACCACCATACACCACCACAGTACTGGGCCCCCACACACTACCACCATACACCACCACAGTACTGGGCCCCACACACTACCACCATACACCACCACAGTACTGGGCCCCATACACTACCACCATACACCACCACAGTATACCACCATACTGGGTATACACACTACCACCACCACAGTACTGGGCCCCACACACTACCACAGTACTGGCCCCATACACTACCACAACACCACCACAGTACTGGGCCCCACACACTACCACAACATCACCACAGTACTGGCCCCGCACACTACCACCATACACCACCACAGTACTGGGCCCCATACACTACCACCATACACCACCACAGTACTGGGCCCCACACACTACCACAACACCACCACAGTACTGGGCCCCACACACTACCACCATACACCACCACAGTACTGGGCCCCACACACTACCACCATACACCACCACAGTACTGGGCCCCATACACTACCACCATACACCACCACAGTACTGGGCCCCACACACTACCACCATACACCAGCACAGTACTGGGCCCCACACACTACCACCATACACCACCACAGTACTGGGCCCCACACACTACCACCATACACCACCACAGTACTGGGCCCCATACACTACCACCATACACCACCACAGTACTGGGCCCCACACACTACCACAGTACTGGCCCCATACACTACCACAACACCACCACAGTACTGGGCCCCACACACTACCACCATACACCACCACAGTACTGGGCCCCACACACTACCACAACATCACCACAGTACTGGCCCCGCACACTACCACCATACACCACCACAGTACTGGGCCCCATACACTACCACAACATCACCACAGTACTGGCCCCATACACTACCACCATACACCACCACAGTACTGGGCCCCACACACTACCACCATACACCACCACAGTACTGGGCCCCATACACTACCACAACACCACCACAGTACTGGGCCCCATACACTACCACCATACACCACCACAGTACTGGGCCCCACACACTACCACAACATCACCACAGTACTGGCCCCGCACACTACCACCATACACCACCACAGTACTGGGCCCCATACACTACCACAACATCACCACAGTACTGGCCCCATACACTACCACCATACACCACCACAGTACTGGGCCCCACACACTACCACCATACACCACCACAGTACTGGGCCCCATACACTACCACCATACACCACCACAGTACTGGGCCCCATACACTACCACCATACACCACCACAGTACTGGCCCCATACACTACCACCATACACCACCACAGTACTGGGCCCCACACACTACCACCATACACCACCACAGTACTGGGCCCCATACACTACCACCATACACCACTACAGTACTGGGCCCCATACACTACCACCATACACCACCACAGTACTGGGCCCCACACACTACCACCATACACCACCACAGTACTGGGCCCCATACACTACCACCATACACCACCACAGTACTGGCCCCATACACTACCACCATACACCACCACAGTACTGGGCCCCACACACTACCACAACATCACCACAGTACTGGCCCCGCACACTACCACCATACACCACCACAGTACTGGGCCCCACACACTACCACAACACCACCACAGTACTGGGCCCCACACACTACCACAACACCACCACAGTACTGGGCCCTATACACTACCACAACACCACCACAGTACTGGGCCCCACACACTACCACCATACACCACCACAGTACTGGGCCCCACACACTACCACCATACACCACCACAGTACTGGGCCCCACACACTACCACCATACACCACCACAGTACTGGGCCCCACACACTACCACCATACACCACCACAGTACTGGGCCCCATACACTACCACCATACACCACCACAGTACTGGGCCCCACACACTACCACAGTACTGGCCCCATACACTACCACAACACCACCACAGTACTGGGCCCCACACACTACCACCATACACCACCACAGTACTGGGCCCCACACACTACCACAACATCACCACAGTACTGGCCCCGCACACTACCACCATACACCACCACAGTACTGGGCCCCATACACTACCACAACATCACCACAGTACTGGCCCCATACACTACCACCATACACCACCACAGTACTGGGCCCCACACACTACCACCATACACCACCACAGTACTAGGCCCCATACACTACCACAACACCACCACAGTACTGGGCCCCATACACTACCACCATACACCACCACAGTACTGGGCCCCACACACTACCACAACATCACCACAGTACTGGCCCCGCACACTACCACCATACACCACCACAGTACTGGGCCCCATACACTACCACAACATCACCACAGTACTGGCCCCATACACTACCACCATACACCACCACAGTACTGGGCCCCACACACTACCACCATACACCACCACAGTACTGGGCCCCATACACTACCACCATACACCACCACAGTACTGGGCCCCATACACTACCACCATACACCACCACAGTACTGGCCCCATACACTACCACCATACACCACCACAGTACTGGGCCCCACACACTACCACCATACACCACCACAGTACTGGGCCCCATACACTACCACCATACACCACTACAGTACTGGGCCCCATACACTACCACCATACACCACCACAGTACTGGGCCCCACACACTACCACCATACACCACCACAGTACTGGGCCCCATACACTACCACCATACACCACCACAGTACTGGCCCCATACACTACCACCATACACCACCACAGTACTGGGCCCCACACACTACCACAACATCACCACAGTACTGGCCCCGCACACTACCACCATACACCACCACAGTACTGGGCCCCACACACTACCACAACATCACCACAGTACTGGCCCCATACACTACCACCATACACCACCACAGTACTGGCCCCATACACTACCACCATACACCACCACAGTACTGGGCCCCACACACTACCACAACATCACCACAGTACTGGCCCCGCACACTACCACCATACACCACCACAGTACTGGGCCCCACACACTACCACAACATCACCACAGTACTGGCCCCGCACACTACCACCATACACCACCACAGTACTGGGCCCCATACACTACCACCATACACCACCACAGTACTGGGCCCCACACACTACCACCATACACCACCACAGTACTGGGCCCCACACACTACCACCATACACCACCACAGTACTGGGCCCCACACACTACCACCATACACCACCACAGTACTGGGCCCCATACACTACCACCATACACCACCACAGTACTGGCCCCATACACTACCACCATACACCACCACAGTACTGGGCCCCACACACTACCACCATACACCACCACAGTACTGGGCCCCACACACTACCACCATACACCACCACAGTACTGGGCCCCACACACTACCACCATACACCACCACAGTACTGGCCCCACACACTACCACCATACACCACCACAGTACTGGGCCCCATACACTACCACCATACACCACCACAGTACTGGGCCCCATACACTACCACCATACACCACCACAGTACTGGGCCCCATACACTACCACCATACACCACCACAGTACTGGGCCCCATACACCATACCTCCACACAATCATTGGTGGATTTTGCGGGAAGTTCTCCCAAGAGGGGCGGTCACTCTATGTCTCCCTCATCCAGCCCCATACGTCTGAGAGCTGCTGTTTTGGTTTCCCAGCAAAACCAGGAAAGAAGAGGGTAGGGAGGATCCATCTCCTATCCTCCAACCGCGGGGCCGGGGGCCTCAGAAGTTGTTCTCTGGTCTTCCCCGCGTAGTTTCTCTTGGGCGTGGTTCAGCGTTTCCTCAGGGTAACCTCTATGCCTAAACATCTCCCATAGGTCGTCTAGCTGAGGGTAGAGGGTTTCGTCCTTGCTGTTTATTCTTTTAATCTTAGCTGTACCAGTTGAGCCCATTCCTCCTGTGGCCACTCTTTGATGCTGGCTACTTTTTCAAAGTGTTCAAAGAAGCTCTCTGTCTCTTCGGGTACAAATAGGGGAATGTCCTTCTCCCTAACCCTATTATCTGGTGGGTGTACTACATGGGTGGTGCTCTCTGGCAACCCATGTTTAATCCTTTGCTCAGCCAAGGTTCTATTTGCTTCTATCTGCATTTGCTTTGTTCTCTCTTTTTCTTTCTCCAACTCTAGTCTGGCTTTCTCTTTTTCTTTCTCCTGTTTCAACTCCAGTTCTCTTATTCTGGTTTTCTCATTTTCCTTCTCAACCTCTACTTCATTTTTCATCTGCAGTTCCAACCTTAACTTCTCCAGGAGGAACTGTCTCTCCTTGTCCTCACGCTGCATCTGGAGTTCTAGCTGAAATCTTTCCAAGCTCCTATTCCGGCTACTCCTGCTGCTCCTACTCGATCCCTGGGATCTCACTTCATCCTGCCCATCATCCTCCTTTCCATTTTCAGCTCCTTTCTGGGCTCCTTGTTCTACTGCTTCACTCTTGGCTCTTAACTGCCTCAAGATCTCATCCTTCATCCCAGCTACTTTAGATGCCTTCAACCTGATGCCACATCTTTCTGTTATTTGTTTCAACTATTCCCTAGTGCAACCTTCCAAGTCCTCAGGCTTACCTAACTCCACAAACGCTTGCACCTTATCCATCTTGTCCTGTGAGTCTTCCCAAGAGAGAGAATATACACCTGCGGTCACACAGTCTACTTATTTCCTCAAGAGGTGTACCAATCCGCTCTCAGACAGGTGTGGGTGTGTCAGTTCACTCTCCCGGACACAGGGCCCCAATTATTAAAATGTTGTTGATGATGGTCGTTCTTCCTTACGGACAACCCAACCCAAAACCCAGAGAGTGCTTATTTTGACCAGGAGATCACCCTGGGCGCTTAGAGAGGGGTTCAACGTCACACGTTTAAGGGGTTGTGGCTCCAATGCTGACCTCGTTGTCACGTGCACACACCCACTCGAGCCGCCATGACTCCCCCCACTCTCCTTATTTGGTATGATCACCTCAACCCCCTTTTCTGAAATATTACTCTCTCTCTCTCTCTCTCTCTCTCTCTCTCTCTCTCTCTCTCTCTCTCTCTCTCTCTCTCTCTCTCTCTCTCTCTCTCTCTCTCTCTCTCTCTTTTCTACTTTCTGGAAAGCCTCACTAGGACAAGGGCGAACACCTAGTTATAAACATTTAATATACAGAGAATATATACAAACATACACAAGATACAATAACAACTCCAACACTATGCTATTGCAACCAGGTTGCATCCAATCCCATCGGGATTCATCAGCTGCTTATCTCAAGTGGTAGTCCAACTCCTGACTCGCTACTTACGCTGTCAACCTCAATAGGTGGGATAAATCTTGTCATATAATACAGCACTATCAGCCCTAGAACATTATATATATATATATATATATATATATATATATATATATATATCTGCAAGTTATTCAGCCCACAGTTTTAACTTTATAAACTTCAGCATAAGTAAATGATAACCAATCACCCTATCAGTCCTAGATCATGTATATAATGCACGAATGTACACAAGGAAATCTAGCCTATGGCTGTAACACTATAAACATTAATATAAATGTTCCTTGATACAAAAATAGTCAGTCACCCGCCTTCCACTGCGTCTTGCTCGCCAATGACACTCACACGCTCTACCGACTCTCCGTAAGTAATTACTAAGAACCTCTTCTCTACAAACAGAGGCTCTTCACCCTGAATATCTTCCGGTAATCTTAGAATTGTCTACCAGGGTCCTACACAGCTCTTCCGGCTGCTACACCATGAAGTCTTCCTTAACAGCAATGGTGCTTCACCACTGGTATCACAGAAGCACGTGAATCTTACCGTCACTGCTCCTCTACCCACCAGTTTGAGATTCACCTCCTTACTATGGGGCTCTGCTCTTCCAAAGGGTTCAATATCCACCCCTACGGCCTTGAAGTTCCACTCATACACCACCTTCCCTACCCTTCACCACCTTCCCTACCCTTCACCACCTTCCCTACCCTTCACCACCTTCCCTGCCCTACACCACCTTCCCTACCCTTCACCACCTTCCCTACCCTTCACCACCTTCCCTACCCTTCACCACCTTCCCTACCCTTCACCACCTTCCCTACCCTTCACCACTTTCCCTACCCTTCACCACCTTCCCTACCGTCACTGCTCCTCTACCCACCAGTTTGAGATTCACCTCCTTACTATGGGGCTCTGCTCTTCCAAAGGGTTCAATATCCACCCCTACGGCCTTGAAGTTCCACTCATTAACTTCTCTGGGCTCGGAGTACTCTCATCAACTTCTTCCTCAGGACAATCCACAATAAGGTCTCCTGCAGGGCGCTCTCCCTCTCGATGGAGCCTGATCAGGGTGCTCCCACGCCCCTCGAAAATGTCTCTGGGCGGCTTCACTTTTCTTGTCGTCCAGGACTTGAGACCACAACGTTCCCAGCTTGATTCCACAGCTGAAACGTCTGCACACTTCCTTCCTCTTGAAGGTGTATCAACTAGGAGTTCCTCTGTAACAGGAGCTCACACGGAGCGCAGCTTCCCCTCACGATTTCTAGTGCTCAAGTGAGCTCAAGCTCCTCTCAAGCGAGCCTCATACCTCCAGCAAACTCTCCATATCTCATGTCAAGTCATTTACTTATATTCTTGATCACTGCCCATACTCTTAAACTATTTATCAAATCTACGCCTCCATGTCTATATATCTTTGACCTCTTATTTAGGTCAGGTCTTGCAGAATAACTCTCAAGGTAGACTCGTTTTTCAGCTACCTGGGATCATAACACTACCCTTCACCACCTTCCCTACCCTTCACCACCTTCCCTACCCTTCACCACCTTCCCTACCCTTCACCACCTTCCCTACCCTTCACCACCTTCCCTACCCTTCATCACCTTCCCTACCCTTCACCACCTTCCCTACCCTTCACCACCTTCCCTACCCTTCACCACCTTCCCTACCCTTCACCACCTTCCCTACCCTTCATCACCTTCCCTACCCTTCACCACCTTCCCTACCCTTCACCACCTTCCCTATCCTTCACCACAGTCACTTCCCTTTATCATCTTCACCTAGTGAAATGTTCTATCACCATGCATGGATATAGAACATCCACCATACATGATAGAACATCGACCATGCATGGTGATAGAACATCCAACAAGTGAAGATGATAACGCCCCATGCATGGTAGATGTTCTATCACAATGCATGGTGAACATACGTGTTGGCCCCCTCCCTGAGATAATGACAAAATGATAATCCTGCCTTATTAGTTTTCGTGTATGTGTGATATATATATAAGAAAGAATGAAGTGATTTGTAATAAATATAGAACACATTGTGAACAGATTCTTAAGATATGGAGTAAAGACCCCAACCTTAAGTCCGTGGAGCGGGGAACACATCTCTCCCATACAGCAACAGAACACGTAGGGAAGTTGATCACGAGGAAGAGCTCTCCTTCACCACCAGAGACCCGTGCCAGGAGTCAAGTATCCCGCCTGCTCCTCACAATCCCACAAATACAGCCGAAGAAAAGTAAAGCCAGGCCGCCGGGCACGTGGGAGCAGGCGTGCTCTGGTCACGCACCACACGCCGAGGCCAGGCCCCCGACACGACCACACGCGGGCGCCAGGCCCCCGACACGACCACACGCGGGCGCCAGGCCACGGACACGACCACACGCTGGCGCCAGGCCACCGACACGACCACACGCTGGCGCCAGGCCACCGACACGACCACACGCTGGCGCCAGGCCACCGACACGACCACACGCTGGCGCCAGGCCACCGACACGACCACACGCTGGCGCCAGGCCACCGACACGACCACACGCTGGCGCCAGGCCACCGACACGACCACACGCTGGCGCCAGGCCACCGACACGACCACACGCGGGGGTCAGGCCCCCGACACGACCACACGCTGGCGCCAGGCCACCGACACGACCACACGCGGGCGCCAGGCCACGGACACGACCACACGCGGGGGTCAGGCCCCCGACACGACCACACGCTGGCGCCAGACCCCCGACCCGACCAAACGCTGGCGCCAGGCCACAGACACGACCACACGCTGGCGCCAGGCCACAGACACGACCACACGCTGGCGCCAGGCCTTCGACACGACCACACGCCGGGGCCAGGCCTTCGACACGACCACACGCCGGGGTCAGGCCACCGACACGACTACACGCCGGGGTCAGGCCACGGACACGACCACACGCTGGGGTCAAGCCACCGACACGACCACACGCCGGGGTCAAGCCACCGACACGACCACACGCTGGGGTCAAGCCACCGACACGACCACACGCCGGGGTCAGGCCACCGACACGACCACACGCCGGGGTCAGGCCACCGACACGACCACACGCTGGGGTCAAGCCACCGACACGACCACACGCCGGGGTCAGGCCACCGACATGACCACACGCTGGGGTCAAGCCACCGACACGACCACACGCCGGGGTCAGGCCTTCGACACGACCACACGCCGGGGTCAAGCCTTCGACACGACCACACGCCGGGGTCAGGCCTTCGACACGACCACACGCTGGGGTCAAGCCACCGACACGACCACACGCCGGGGTCAGGCCTTCGACACGACCACACGCCGGGGTCAAGCCTTCGACACGACCACACGCCGGGGTCAGGCCTTCGACACGACCACACGCTGGGGTCAAGCCACCGACACGACCACACGCTGGGGTCAAGCCTTCGACACGACCACACGCCGGGGTCAGGCCTTCGACATGACCACACGCTGGGGTCAAGCCACCGACACGACCACACGCCGGGGCCAGGCCTTCGACACGACCACACGCTGGCGCCAGGCCTTCGACACGACCACACGCCGGGGTCAGGCCACGGACACGACCGCACGCCGGGGCCAGGCCTTCGACACGACCACACGCGAGGGCCAGGCCTTCGACACGACCACACGCCGGGGCCAGGCCACCGACACGACCACACGCGGGGGCCAGGCCTTCGACACGACCACACGCCGGGGCCAGGCCACCGACACGACCGCACGCGGGGGCCAGGCCTTCGACACGACCACACGCGGGGGCCAGGCCTTCGACACGACCACACGCGGGGGCCAGGCCTTCGACACTACCACACGCCGGGGCCAGGCCCCCGACATGACCACAGCGTTACACGTTCAGAAAAGTGGAAGGAAAACACGTCCATTAATAGAGGATCCTAGGATAAAGGTTATTGATCCCATTGCTCTAACTTTCGAACATGAGATAGGACGTGGCCAGTAAGGCAGGGTCTTCAAGGGCCTCTACCAACAGGGAAATGACCAAGTTTTGGTTGCCATTAAGCAACTTTACAAAGGCAAGGAAAGAGCTTTTGTTAAAGAAGTTAAAGGCTTGTCAGCAATGTAAGGAATTGTGGGAGTTCCTTATCTTTATGGCTATTCCATTAACCCCAACTTGGTAGTGACGACCTTCTACGAAGGTCAAACTTTGTATCGGAAGATGGTGGCTGGTCAAATGGATCTTGTTCTAAACATGTTCCATCAGTCATTTGACATTGTGAAACAAATCCATGCACTGGGTTGGTCCCACAACGACCTCCATCACGAAAATATTTTTGTTGTCGATGGGGATGGGACTGATGGGCCCCGACCCATCATCCTGGACTTTGGCTTGTCCTCGACCGAGGTTGCCTGGCGTCCCCCCTCGCAGCCTTGCCAACACTGCCCCATCATCTCCCACAGCGATGTTCCTGTACTGTCGCTCATCGCAAACAACATATGTGAGCGTCTTCAGAACTGTAAGCCCGCCGAGGAGCTCTTTAACGCTACCAAATATCAAGTGTTGACCAGAAGTCAAAAAGGACGAGAGCTTTGTTGCTGCGAAATACAGAACAAAATTTATAAAATTATTGAAACTAGAGAAAATATGTAAGAAACAGGATGCTGAATGTTGCAGATAAGTGGAAGGTGACAGGAGTGGTAGTTTATTTAGTTTAGTGTGGGTCCTGTTGACTATAGTAGTAGTGGAAGCGACGCAACGGGTTCTGTTGATGACAACGGGAGTGACAGTCACGCACCCCCCTACCTCGGGGTACCATACACTACACTCTTCATGCTGCATCCACCTAATACTTGAGCAGCATTGAAGCTGTTGTATGAAGCACCAGTCGCCAGAGGACCCACTTCAAGTACTCATGGTCTACCATAAGAACATGTTGAGGCACAGTTGACGTCTGGGAAAATCCTAGCAGGCTTTATTCTTTTTCTTTTTATGAATATTCAAATATTTACTTTATTTTATTTGTTGTTACTTGAATATTATATTATTATTTGATTATTTTTTAGTTAAACTTCAATATTGAATTATTGGTGTAAGTTATTTAGTGGAGTGTATATTATAATTCAACCTGCTAAAACTTATCACCACAATGGGAGGGACAAATGCTTACATCACTGTGAGTGGATAACTGTAAACAAATGTTTACCTTATTGTTACTATATAAATTATATATCATACCACATGTGGTGGTCTAATCTAGAATTCTTATAACTAATTATAAGCTACTCTATCTACAGTATATATAGGCCTTGGAACAAAGAACATATAGGCCTTAGCTGAGTGGTTGTAATGGCCTAATTAGGATGTCACTACTGGTTAGGGTGTGCCCCTGTGCCTCAGAGTGCATAAATGACATCCTGGGCAGCTGGCGTCTTTGTGTACAACAGAGTCGAATCACAGTTATATTGGGGGCCAACTGTCTGCTTCAGTAACTTCCTCATAATTACCTGTTTGGGATGTTAACATTAGTAAAGCACATTAACATATAAAGTATATGTGACATGAATATTTGTGTATGTAGTAAAGAGCTGAGTAAAATGCTACTCACTGTGTTTGTGGTTTTCTCATGCTAATAACCGGCTACTTAATCCATGTTATACGGTGCACCAAATAATACCAGAATATAACGCAGTCGGATACTTAAACATTGTTGTGGTTGTTGAGAGGCTGTTGTGGTTGTTGAGAGGCTGTTGTGGTTGTTGAGAGGCTGTTGTGGTTGCTACTCGCTTGTTGACATGTAATCTGGGCGTTTTAACGAGTTTTACCGGCTAGTAAGGAGCCACCTCTACAGCGAGGCATTTGTTATGATTGAGTTGTGTATGTGCCGACGCCTCCCCAGGGGAGACGTCCTAAAATATTTGGTGGTTGTATTTATGATTAAGGAATAGGGAGTTAAGCTATATTCCTGGTGTTGGTAATTATATTCAGTCCCAGTGAACACTTGTTTATTAAGTCTAAATACTAGACTGAGGTTTAAAAGAAATAAGAGTTTAATATATTACATGTTGTTGGATGACATAACGGAATACCCGTTCTCTGATTTCTTTAATAGGTAACTGAATCATTTTACTTGTGTCGGATGTCCGACATAATTCCGGGAGGGGGGGGGGGGGGAACATGGGTCGAAGTCCCAGTAAGGACTGCAATCACTTTATTCCTCGCCCTCAGAATTAAAGAGGTTCTTTAATTTGAGTTTGCATTGTTGTGCAGCAGTCCGCTCGGGACGGACGTCCCTTACTGGCCCTTCGGGTGCTGGAAGTCGTTGAACGTCTTCTTTTCCTGCCAGTACTAAAGGAACTAATTTCTTTAATGTTTTGAGAGTGGTGTTGCCTCGGCATTTTACTTTCACTCTTCTCAAGATGCCCCTGACTGTCTGGATGAACAGAGACAATTTGGCCTATAGGCCACTCTGAGTGTGGCCCATCGCTGTCCACCAGAACTATGTCACCAAGGTTCAAGTTAATTCTGTTGTAGGGGTTGTCTGCCCCGTAATGATACTCCCTCAGAGCAGTAAGGCATTCTCGAGTCCATACGTCATTCCACCGACTTATCACCCCTCATAGATGTATGAAACGTTGAACCAAATCACTCTCTCGGACATTTGAAGGATGCTCTGGTTCCTGGTCCGTAAGGGACACGAGAGTTCTGAGAGGTCTCTCATACATCAGATGAGCTGGACTTAATGGTTGACGCTGCAAAACATCCTCAGAGAGGTAGGTAAGTGGTGGTTGTTAACTCGTGCTTCTATCTCTATGGCAACGGTTTGGAGCTCTTTAGGTCAATCTTTTGACGGTGTAGGGTTTTCTGTAGAGAATGTTTCACCGTTCCAATCATGCCTTCATAGAAGCCTCCATGCCATGATGCTCTGGGAGGTATGAATTTCCAGTGGCACTGCCGTTGATTTAGGGCCGTGTGCACCTTTGGGTGGTTAAAGATTTTCCTCAGACATACTTCTACTGCCACTAAGTTGGACCCATTGTCTGAGATCATTAACTTAAGATCATTAACACGCCACAGTGTTTGATCTATGTGAAGCAAACCTGCGGAAAGCCTGTAAGAATGCCTCGGCACTCATATTGGGAGTCACTTCTAAATGTACTGCCCTTGTTGTGACACAGGTGAAAAAGCAGATGTTGACCAGACCACACACTAGAAGTTGAAGGAACGACGACGTTTCGGTCCGTCCTAGACCATTCTCAAGTCGATTGAGAGGTAGAGAACGGTCCAGGACGGACCGAAACGTCGTCGTCCCTTCAACTTCTAGTGTGTGGTCTGGTCAACATATTTCAGCCACGTTATTGTGACTCATCGCCTGCAAAAAGCAGATATATGCCTTTACTGTTTTTTTGTCCTTGGTGTCTGTTAGTGTTAGTGCTCCTGTGAAATCTACTCCTGTAGTCTCAAAGGACGAATATGTACAACTCATGCCTTAGGGAGTGGAGGAGGTCCAGGATATGGACATACTCTGGAATCGTATCTCTGGCTTTACTGTCAGAGAAGATTTGTTATGTAAGACAAACAACTTATCCAGTACATCACTGGGTAATTTGCATCTCATATGGACGTGGATTATCCAGTCCGATTCATCCAGATTCACTTTATTGTTAAGCGCCTTGAGCAAGGACTCAAGCTCCACTCTAAAGGCTTGGAGTGAGTCAGCTGATCCATCTGGAGGAAAATATCTAACAGTTTTTGGGGTTAGAAGTCTGATAGTCAATTCTGACTTAGCATAATTTTCCTTAAGGAGCTGTACTGCGCTATCATAACCATCATCTGTTAATGTTAAATTACCGACCACTTTTAACGCTTCATCCTTTAAGACACTCTGCAAATATATAAATTTTGTGGTCTTGGCTATAGTAGCATTAGAATCCACTTAATCGACAAATTTGTTCCAGAAGTTGTCCCAACTTTCGTCCTCTGTACCAGAGAAAGTTGGGAGACTGGGTGATGGTAATTTGACTTCTGGTTGTGTCGGGTTTTGGGAAGCTGTGGCTGCAATATTTGTAGTGGCCTTGTGTATGGTTATTAAATTGACAAAGTGTTGTAACTTTGTTTGTATGGCATCTTCATAATCTGCATTTTCTTGTACTACAGCTTCCATTGCTTCTTCATCTTTGTTAGTATCAGCTATCACATCCTGATATTTCGGTATTTGGCCTTTTCCATGCTCAGACTTGCTCTCGGCAACCTTGTGATGGCCCTCCAGTTCAACATAATCAACTGGAGTGTGTTTACATAAATCGTCGCATTCACTGATCTGTCGTGTTAAATGGCCCTTCATACCTGCGAGAGTCGCCTTTACAATTTTTGCAGTAGATATGATAGCTGTATTTGCTAGCCGTGCTGCAGATGTACTAGTGCCAAGCCTTGTTGGACTTGGATTTGGACTGTTTCTAGCACTAGAGCTACTAGATTCCGAACTAGAGGTGATTATCATTCAAAAATACCCACTATATAATCATACACACTATAATTTGAGTGGTAACCAAGTATCTATGCAGGATTTACCTCAAGTTAGCTCCTCAAAATCACTCTTAGTTGGCACAGAGACACAGATTAACAAAGGTGAAATGATTATAGTTAAATTATTACTATAGATATGGTAATACTATGTAGTCAACACAACTCGGGTTGTCTCGAGTACTGCACAATAAAATATATATATGCTTGCTAGGCTGTAATATAGGTTCAACTCTTTTTTACAATTACATGTGTGTGTGTGTGTGTATATTACACTAATGCTTATATTCTATCCGGTTCATTGAGGACCATATTTATGTGGCAAAATCCTCAGTAAAGAAACACACTATAATGTGGTGGTGCATGAAGGAAAGTGAAGGTAACACCCAGTATATGTGTTAGTGTATTGAAAATAAAATAATTCGGAAGTAACCTACAGCCTTTCTCAGGATGGTGTATACAATACAGCCTTTCTCAGGATGGTGTATACAATACAGCCTTTCTCAGGATGGTGTTGTGACGATAATCTCCTTCAAGAGATTGAGCCTGCTCTTCCCTCCACAATTACGTCGTTGGAATTATATAAAACTACTATGGAAGAAATGTCCAACAACGACAACAACACCAGCAAGGTTTGCCAGAGCGCAAAACGTATGCAGCCAGACACCTGTTCAGACTCAAACCGCCAAACTACCTGTTGATCGCTACCGGCTCCGCTGATTGGTCGCCGGTCTGGCTGCACCTGCACTCGCCCCCCCCCATACTACTTGATGTCTGGGGTCGCCACGACCTCAGACCTCAGAATGTTCAGTGCTTTCGTGGTTACCACTCCTCCCGGCTAGACGTTAGCGTGTACTGAGAGAGGTGGTAGCTTAAAGCCAATATTCCAGCACCTTCCCTTTATTTTGTGTTGCACTTCTTGTTATTTTATCTTAACGTAACTTTTCATTGTGTCATTTAATTATTCTTATTATTTTGATTGATTGATTTTATTATAAGAATTTGTTTGTCCATTTTTTCATGTTTTGATTTATTTAACGTAATTAAAATTTCATTGTTAAAATTTACTTGTGTTTTGTGTGTCTTCTCCTTACCTTACCACAGACGAAGTTCCAGTTTTCTATTTTTTTTTATAACTATGTGACGAGGCCATACCCCTAGCCTTAAACAGCCGAACACCAACGCGTTACCGTCACAGTGTATACAATACAGCCTTTCTCAGGATGGTGTATACAATACAGCCTTTCTCAGGATGGTGTATACAATACATCCTCTCTCAGGATGGTGTACACAATACAGCCTTTCTCAGGATGGTGTATACAATACATCCTCTCTCAGGATGGTGTATACAATACATCCTCTCTCAGGATGGTGTATACAATACATCCTCTCTCAGGATGGTGTATACAATACATCCTCTCTCAGGATGGTGTATACAATACATCCTCTCTCAGGATGGTGTATACAATACATCCTCTCTCAGGATGGTGTATACAATACATCCTCTCTCAGGATGGTGTATACAATACAGCCTTTCTCAGGATGGTGTATACAATACATCCTTTCTCAGGATGGTGTATACAATACATCCTTTCTCAGGATGGTGCATACAATACATCCTTTCTCAGGATGGTGTATACAATACATCCTCTCTCAGGATGGTGTATACAATACAGCCTTTCTCAGGATGGTGTATACAATACATCCTTTCTCAGGATGGTGTATACAATACATCCTTTCTCAGGATGGTGTATACAATACATATTTTCTCAGGATGGTGTATACAATACATCCTTTCTCAGGATGGTGTATACAATACATATTTTCTCAGGATGGTGTATACAATACATATTTTCTCAGGATGGTGTATACAATACAGCCTTTCTCAGGATGGTGTATACAATACATCCTTTCTCAGGATGGTGTATACAATACATCCTTTCTCAGGATGGTGTATACAATACATCCTTTCTCAGGATGGTGCATACAATACATCCTTTCTCAGGATGGTGCATACAATACATCCTTTCTCAGGATGGTGTATACAATACTGCCTTTCTCAGGATGGTGTATACAATACATCCTTTCTCAGGATGGTGTATACAATACATCCTTTCTCAGGATGGTGTATACAATGTTCTCAACAAGATTCTAGGAGCTTGCGTTTATATACGAGGCAGAGCGTCTAAAGTGGTGACCATCGTAGACGCTCTGATTAGACTCGCCAGACTCCCCAGGGACTCGCCAGACTCCCCAGAGACTCCCCAGGGACTCGCCAGGGACTCCCCAGAGACTCCCCAGGGACTCGCCAGGGACTCGCCAGACTCCCCAGGGACTCCCCAGGGACTCCCCAGAGACTCCCCAGGGACTCCCCAGGGACTCCCCAGGGACTCGCCAGGGACTCCCCAGGGACTCCCCAGAGACTCCCCAGGGACTCCCCAGGGACTCCCCCAGGGACTCGCCAGACTCCCCAGAGACTCCCCAGAGACTCGCCAGACTCCCCATAGACTCCCCAGAGACTCCCCAGGGACTCGCCAGGGACTCCCCAGAGACTCCCCAGGGACTCGCCAGGGACTCGCCAGGGACTCCCCAGGGACTCGCCAGGGACTCGCCAGGGACTCGCCAGGGACTCCCCAGGGACTCCCCAGGGACTCGCCAGGGACTCGCCAGGGACTCGCCAGAGACTCCCCAGAGACTCCCCAGGGACTCGCCAGGGACTCCCCAGGGACTCGCCAGGGACTCACCATGTAACACTATATAAATGTGTTTAAGTTTAATATTTCATACAACAAATCAGTCACACATGATATTTGAAGGCGCCAAGCTGGCTGGCTTTAGCAATTAAGGAATCACACATTTAGAAGGTGATGACCACAAGTTGACCAGGGGTCAGGTCGTGTCAGGTGGCCCTGCCTTCTGCTAAGCTGATAATTGCAGATTGTTGGCTGTGTGTGTCCACCTGACAAGCCGCTGTCTAGGTAGAGAGCCTGGGGCTATCTTGTTAGTAGGCAGAGCTTAGTTCCCAGATCCCTCATAAATACCCTTGGAACTGTATATTTGAATGGAGACAGAATTGAGGGTTGAGCAGAACAGCAGTAGTTGGGAGTCCCACAGCCAGGCCTGGCTTCCCCAGGCCGGGTGGGGACTCTGTAACTCCCCCTCTCCTCCCTCTCTCTCTCTCTCTCTCTCTCTCTCTCTCTCTCTCTCTCTCTCTCTCTCTCTCTCTCTCTCTCTCTCTCTCTCTCTCTCTCTCCGTCTGTCTCACTCTCTCTCTCTCTCTCTCTCTCTCTCCCTCTCTCTCTCTCTCTCTCTCTCAAACTTAGGCTCAGCAGTCGGTGATGAATATTGTGTTTTCTAACCTAAGTGTTGTGTGATTTTCAGGGACAGTCAGCCGGAGTACTTTCCATTTGCTGTGTGGTGACTCACACTTGTGTAGTAGGCATCCATCAGTCTCAGGAGACTATGGTGTTCTGGTTCTTGGTCTGGAGTGGCCTCTCCAGGGCGCAAACACAGGGTAGGTTGATACAGGGGAGAAGCTGTTACCCATGCAGCAGGTCCCCCCTCTCCACGGTGCCGAAAGTCTCCAATGGAAAGGCAAACGCCAATACGATTGGTTCCAGCGCCGTCGCAGGAACTGTGAGATACATTTGTGTATTCATGTTGATATTTAACATCTAACGATATCGTTGAATTGTGATGCCCATTTGAGTGAAGATCTAATAGTAAATATATAATTGATTAATTTGTTGTTGTAAATTGACTTTAATTCTGATCCCTGGATCTTGGTTCCCTATAATAGTTTGCAGGTTGGGGTTGAGTACTCTAAAGCTAATGGGCTCAAGTTCTTGACCTAAAGAGTCTTGATTATATACGAGTACTTACAGTTGATACACGAACAAGTTTCATATCGTGTTGTACAGACAAGTTCCATTCCTTATCTTACATAGGATTACTGGAATGGACGGTGGCAGCAGCAGTAGATGTCCGCTCAGAGTTTGCTCGTAACTATAAGTACAGCGCCTTTCGTTTTGGGGTTACGTGGTAATGGACTTGGAGTTACAGTAGAGCTGTGGTCAATATTGAGTAGAGATAATTAACGGTAGGTTAAATACCCGGAGTATAGGGTTAGGAGACCCGGGACCGTTACAGCCAGACTCCAAAGGCACTGTCCAGAGACTGGATAGGGACTCCCCAGGGACTGGATAGGGACTGGCCAGGGACTGGATAGGGACTGGCCAGGGACTGGATAGGGACTGGCCAGGGACTCGCCAGGGACTTCCCAGGAACTCGCTATGTGGGGAATTTTGACTCGTGGGATTTTATTGAACTTAATTATTAATTAATTGGATTATTTGAAGAATTTATATTTAAGATGTATAATTAATTAATTTATTATTTCTTTCGACAGACTGTATGTTTCATTGAGCGGACAGTATGGATTGAAATTCTCCCACAAGTCAAATTGCAACACAACTTGGGGGTTAATTAATTATAGTAGCCTATCAATCGAGAATTTATCGATTAATAGGAAAAATTATACTAAGTGTTAGTAAATTAGTCTACTGAGGTTAGTTTAATAACTGACGGTCTTATATGATTAGAAGGCGTCAGTCTGGATATTAGCGGGACACGTGAGCAGTCTGCCAGGTATAGGCCTCGTGGCTATGGCGTCTCTTCCCACGGGAAGCAACTGGTTGAAGTTGCTCGGTTCCCTGATGACCACAGAAGATCTGCCGGAAGAATACGATATAACAACTGCAAATATACTTCCTATCACAGATGTGGCGCGTGAGTGATTGTGAGAGACTCACCGTGTTTTATTGATTTGCTGCCTCATTACCAGTTGGCTATATTATATTATAGGGGCCCTGTAATTGTATTGTCCCCCCCCCCTCCACCGCCCACCGTCCACGACAGCCGCCCACCTGCCACGACAGCCGCCCACCGTCCACGACAGCCGCCCACCGTCCACGACAGCCGCCCACCTGCCACGACACCCGCCCACCGTCCACGACAGCCGCCCACCTGCCACGACAGCCGCCCACCTGCCACGACAGCCGCCCACCTGCCACGACACCCGCCTACCGTCCACGACAGCCGCCCACCTGCCACTTGCCAATTCTCAATCTACACTTGTTAACGATCGTTACTCCGCCGGCGCCTTCGTCACCTCACCTGTCTGACGTCATCACTGTATATATAAGCTCAGGCAGGAGGACTGAGCAGAGAGAGAGAAGATTAAGCCACCCAAAAGGTGGCACGGGCATGAATAGCCCATAAGTGGTGGCCCTTTTGAGCCATTACCAGTATCAAGAGCTGATACTGGAGATCTGTGGAGGTGCGAATGCACCCTGCGTGCAAAGGGTGCATCTTTGACACCACACACTTGGTCCGGGAGACATCTCCCGTCACGCAGGGTGCAGTTGCACCTCCACAGATCTCCAGTATCAGCTCTTGATACTGGTAATGGCTCAAAAGGGCCACCACTTACGGGCTATTCATGCCCGTGCCACCTTTTGGATGGTTTAATCGTCATCTTGGACACATTCACGGGAGACATCTCCCGTCACGCAGAGTGCACTTGCACCTCCACAGATCTCCAGTATCAGCTCTTGATACTGGTGATGGCTCGAAAGGGCCACCACTTACGAGCTATTCATGCCCGTGCCACCTTTTGGGTGGCTTCATCTTCATCTTCTTCATCTGTTTAAAACACGGGAGACATCTCCCGTCACGCTGGGTGCAGTCGC
Source organism: Procambarus clarkii (assembly GCF_040958095.1). Lineage (NCBI taxonomy): Eukaryota > Metazoa > Arthropoda > Malacostraca > Decapoda > Cambaridae > Procambarus > Procambarus clarkii. The sequence continues at coordinate 22,085,637 of NC_091156.1, forward strand.
ACCTCCACAGATCTCCAGTATCATCTATTGATACTGGTGATGGCTCAAAAGGGCCACCACTTACCAATTCATGCCCGTGCCACCTATTGGGTGGCTTCATCTTCATCTTAACACATTCACAAGGGAGACATCTCCCATCATGCAGGGTGCATTCGTACCTCCACAGATCTCCAGTATCAGCTCTAGATACTGGTAATGGCTTAAAAAGGCCACCACTTACGGGCTATTCATGCCCGTGCCACCTTTTGGGTGGCTTAATCTTCATCATCATCATCGGCTGAGCAGGGTGCACGGGGTGCTCCCGATGTCTCACGGGAGACATCTCCCGTCACGCAGGGTGCAGTCGCACCTCCACAGATCTCCAGTATCATCTGTTGATACTGGTAATGGCTCAAAAAGGCCACCACTTACGGGCTATTCATGCCCGTGCCACCTTTTGAGTGGCTTAATCTTTATCAATCAATCAGGGCTGAGCAGCGTTACGGGGTCACCATACCCCGTGCTACATGGACATTTCGTTGAGTAGCTAAATCTAAAACAACAAAACCACGAGGGTTGAGCAACACTTACGGGCTATTCATGCCCGTGCCACCTCTTGTGTGCCTTAATCTTGATCAATCAATCAATGGGTTGAGCAGACAAACTCTCTGGTGCTGCCATAGCTCAGGTGTTCACCCGTCGGAACACTCTGACGTTGTTACGACGGGTGACGGGTGACGGGCGACGGGTGACGCGTGACGGGTGACGGGTGACGGGCGACGGGTGACGGGCGACGGGTGACGGGTGACGGGTGACGGGTGACGGGCGACGGGTGACGGGTGACGGGTGACGGGTGACGGGCGACGGGTGACGCGTGACGGGTGACGGGTGACGGGCGACGGGTGACGGGCGACGCGTGACGGGTGACGGGTGACGGGCGACGGGTGACGGGCGACGGGTGACGGGTGACGGGTGACGGGTGACGGGTGACGGGCGACGGGTGACGGGTGACGGGTGACGGGTGACGGGCGACGGGTGACGGGTGACGGGTGACGGGCGACGGGTGACGGGTGACGGGCGACGGGTGACGGGCGACGGGTGACGGGCGACGGGTGACGGGTGACGGGTGACGGGCGACGGGTGACGGGCGACGGGTGACGGGTGACGGGTGACGGGTGACGGGTGACGGGTGACGGGTGACGGGCGACGGGTGACGGGCGACGGGTGACGGGCGACGGGTGACGGGTGACGGGTGACGGGCGACGGGTGACGGGCGACGGGTGACGGGCGACGGGTGACGGGCGACGGGCGACGGGTGACGGGCGACGGGTGACGGTCACAGCGTGTTGTATAAAGTGTCACATTCACCTCTGTTATTAACGTCAATTCACTTGTGCATATTGTTTATTTGCTTGTGTAATGCCAAGTGGTCAAGGCTTTTTTTTGTCATTCATTATTTCTTATAATTTTGTATAAAATTAGTAATTTTTAATTAGTTTTCTTATTTTAAATATATGAAGTTTTTATTTTTATGTTCATTACCCACAACTTGCTCAATCAAGGACCAGCAGCTTTATTTGTTTTTATTAATGTGAGTTTGGGACACAACACCTGCCAGGATAGTTGCAGCGTCCCAGAGTACCTTACCTTGAGGTTACCTTGAGGTGCTTCCGGGGCTCAGCGTCCCCGCGGCCCGGTCGTCGGCCAGGACTCCTTCGTCACAAGATTCTGCGGCTTTTCTAATCTCGGCCTCATTATATTCCAACTCCAGTTTCTCTTTGCTTCTGTCATCGTCGTCGTCTTCCACGATAGTAGCTGCAGCAGACGGCGTATCTTCCCCAGCAGCAGCAGACGGGGTATCTTCCCCAGCAGCAGCAGACGGGGTATCTTCCCCAGCAGCAGCAGACGGGGTATCTTCCCCAGCAGCAGCAGACGGGGTATCTTCCCCAGCAGCAGCAGACGGGGTATCTTCCCCAGCAGCAGCAGACGGGGTATCTTCCCCAGCAGCAGCAGACGGGGTATCTTCCCCAGCAGCAGCAGACGGGGTATCTTCCCCAGCAGCAGCAGACGGGGTATCTTCCCCAGCAGCAGCAGACGGGGTATCTTCCCCAGCAGCAGCAGCAGCAGACGGGGTATCTTCCCCAGCAGCAGCAGCAACAGACGGGGTATCTTCCCCAGCAGCAGCTGCAGCAGACGGGGCATCTTCCCCAGCAGCAGCTGCAGCAGACGGGGTATCTTCCCCAGCAGCAGCAGACGGGGTATCTTCCCCAGCAGCAGCAGCAACAGACGGGGTATCTTCCCCAGCAGCAGCAGCAGCAGACGGGGTATCTTCCCCAGCAGCAGCAGCAGACGGGGTATCTTCCCCAGCAGCCGCAGACAGGGTATCTTCCCCAGCAGCAGCAGCAACAGACGGGGTATCTTCCCCAGCAGCAGCAGCAGCAAACGGGGTATCTTCCCCAGCAGCAGCAGACGGGGTATCTTCCCCAGCAGCAGCAGACGGGGTATCTTCCCCAGCAGCAGCAGACGGGGTATCTTCCCCAGCAGCAGCAGACGGGGTATCTTCCCCAGCAGCAGCAGCAGCAGACGGGGTATCTTCCCCAGCAGCAGCAGACGGGGTATCTTCCCCAGCAGCAGCAGACGGGGTATCTTCCCCAGCAGCAGCAGCAGCAGACGGGGTATCTTCCCCAGCAGCAGCAGCAGCAGACGGGGTATCTTCCCCAGCAGCACCAGCAGACGGGGTATCTTCCCCAGCAGCAGCAGCAGACGGGGTATCTTCCCCAGCAGCAGCAGCAGCAGCAGCAGCAGACGGGGTATCTTCCCCAGCAGCAGCAGACGGGGTATCTTCCCCAGCAGCAGCAGACGGGGTATCTTCCCCAGCAGCAGCAGACGGGGTATCTTCCCCAGCAGCAGCAGACGGGGTATCTTCCCCAGCAGCAGCAGACGGGGTATCTTCCCCAGCAGCAGCAGACGGGGTATCTTCCCCAGCAGCAGCAGACGGGGTATCTTCCCCAGCAGCAGCAGACGGGGTATCTTCCCCAGCAGCAGCAGCAGCAGCAGACGGGGTATCTTCCCCAGCAGCAGCAGACGGGGTATCTTCCCCAGCAGCAGCAGCAGCAGACGGGGTATCTTCCCCAGCAGCACCAGCAGACGGGGTATCTTCCCCAGCAGCAGCAGCAGCAGACGGGGTATCTTCCCCAGCAGCAGCAGCAGCAGACGGGGTATCTTCCCCAGCAGCAGCAGACGGGCTATCTTCCCCAGCAGCAGCAGACGGGGTATCTTCCCCAGCAGCAGCAGCAGCAGACGGGCTATCTTCCCCAGCAGCAGCAGCAGCAGACGGGGTATCTTCCCCAGCAGCAGGAGACGGGGTATCTTCCCCAGCAGCAGGAGACGGGGTATCTTCCCCAGCAGCAGCAGACGGGGTATCTTCCCCAGCAGCAGCAGACGGGGTATCTTCCCCAGCAGCAGCAGACGGGGTATCTTCCCCAGCAGCAGCAGACGAGGTATCTTCCCCAGCAGCAGCAGACGGGGTATCTTCCCCAGCAGCAGCAGCAGACGGGGTATCTTCCCCAGCAGCAGCAGACGGGGTATCTGCCCCAGCAGCAGCAGACGGAGTATCTTCCCCAGCAGCAGCAGCAGCAGACGGGGTATCTTCCCCAGCAGCAGCAGCAGCAGACGGGGTATCTTCCCCAGCAGCAGCAGCAGCAGACGGGGTATCTTCCCCAGCAGCAGCAGCAGCAGCAGACGGGGTATCTTCCCCAACAGCAGCAGCAGCAGACGGGGTATCTTCCCCAGCAGCAGCAGCAGCAGCAGACGGGGTATCTTCCCCAACAGCAGCAGCAGACGGGGTATCTTCCACAGCAGCAGCAACAGCAGCAGACGGGGTATCTTCCACAGCAGAAGCAGCAGCAGACGGGGTATCTTCCCCAGCAGCAGCAGCAGACGGGGTATCTTCCCCAGCAGCAGCAGCAGACGGGGTATCTTCCACAGCAGCAGCAGCAGCAGACGGGGTATCTTCCCCAGCAGCAGCAGCAGACGGGGTATCTTCCCCAGCAGCAGCAGCAGACGGGGTATCTTCCCCAGCAGCAGCAGACGGGGTATCTTCCACAGCAGCAGCAGACGGGGTATCTTCCACAGCAGCAGCAGACGGGGTATCTTCCCCAGAAGCAGCAGACGGGGTATCTTCCACAGCAGCAGCAGCAGCAACAGACGGGGTATTTTTCCCAGCAGTAGCAGACGGGGTATCTTCCACAACAGCAGCAGCAGCAGACGGGGTATCTTCCACAACAACAGCAGCAGCAGACGGGGTATCTTCCCCAGCAGCAGCAGCAGCAGACGGGGTATCTTCCCCAACAGCAGCAGCAGACGGGGTACCTTCCACAGCAGCAGCAACAGCAGCAGACGGGGTATCTTCCACAGCAGCAGCAGCAGCAGACGGGGTATCTTCCCCAGCAGCAGCAGCAGACGGGGTATCTTCCCCAGCAGCAGCAGACGGGGTATCTTCCCCAGCAGCAGCAGACGGGGTATCTTCCACAGCAGCAGCAGCAGCAGACGGGGTATCTTCCACAGCAGCAGCAGCAGCAGACGGGGTATCTTCCCCAGCAGCAGCAGAAGGCGGGGTATCTTCCCCAGCAGCAGCAGCAGACGGGGTATCTTCCCCAGCAGCTGCAGCAGACGGGGTATCTTCCCCAGCAGCAGCAGCAGCAGACGGGGTATCTTCCGCAGCAGCAACAGCAGACGGGGTATCTTCCCCAGCAGCAGCAGCAGACGGGGTATCCTCCCCAGCAACAGCAGCAGACGGGGTATCTTCCCCGGCAGCAGCAGCAGACGGGGTATCTTCCCCAGCAGTCGCAGCAGACGGGGTATCTTCCCCAGCAGCAGCAGCAGCAGACGGGGTATCTTCCCCAGCAGCAGCAGCAGACGGGGTATCTTCCCCGGCAGCAGCAGCAGACGGGGTATCTTCCCCAGCAGCAGCAGCAGACGAAGTATCTTCCCCAGCAGCAGCAGCAGACGGGGTATCTTCCCCGGCAGCAGCAGCAGACGGAGTATCTTCCCCAGCAGCAGCAGCAGCAGCAGACGGGGTATCTTCCCCAGCAGCAGCAGCAGCAGACGGGGTATCTTCCCCGGCAGCAGCAGCAGCAGACGGGGTATCTTCCCCAGCAGCAGCAGCAGACGGGGTATCTTCCCCAGCAGCAGCAGACGGGGTATCTTCCCCAGCAGCAGCAGACGGGGTATCTTCCCCAGCAGCAGCAGACGGGGTATCTTCCCCAGCAGCAGCTGCAGCAGACGGGGTATCTTCCCCAGCAGCAGCAGCAGACGGGGTATCTTCCCCAGCAGCAGCAGACGGGGTATCTTCCCCAGCAGCAGCAGACGGAGTATCTTTCCCAGCAGCAGCAGCAGCAGACGGGGTATCTTCCCCAGCAGCAGCAGCAGCAGACGGGGTATCTTCCCCAGCAGCAGCAGCAGCAGACGGGGTATCTTCCCCAGCAGCAGCTGCAGCAGACGGGGTATCTTCCCCAGCAGCAGCAGCAGCAGACTGGGTATCTTCCCCAGCAGCAGCAGACGGGGTATCTTCCCCAGCAGCAGCAGACGGGGTATCTTCCCCAGCAGCAGCAGCAGCAGCAGACGGGGTATCTTCCCCAACAGCAGCAGCAGACGGGGTATCTTCCACAGCAGCAGCAACAGCAGCAGACGGGGTATCTTCCACAGCAGCAGCAGCAGCAGACGGGGTATCTTCCCCAGCAGCAGCAGCAGACGGGGTATCTTCCCCAGCAGCAGCAGCAGACGGGGTATCTTCCCCAGCAGCAGCAGACGGGGTATCTTCCACAGCAGCAGCAGCAGCAGACGGGCTATCTTCCCCAGCAGCAGCAGCAGACGGGGTATCTTCCCCAGCAGCAGCAGCAGACGGGGTATCTTCCCCAGCAGCAGCAGCAGACGGGGTATCTTCCCCAGCAGCAGCAGCAGACGGGGTATCTTCCCCAGCAGCAGCAGACGGGGTATCTTCCACAGCAGCAGCAGCAGCAGACGGGGTATCTTCCCCAGCAGCAGCAGCAGACGGGGTATCTTCCCCAGCAGCAGCAGCAGACGGGGTATCTTCCCCAGCAGCAGCAGCAGACGGGGTATCTTCCCCAGCAGCAGCAGCAGACGGGGTATCTTCCCCAGCAGCAGCAGACGGGGTATCTTCCACAGCAGCAGCAGCAGCAGACGGGGTATCTTCCCCAGCAGCAGCAGCAGACGGGGTATCTTCCCCAGCAGCAGCAGCAGACGGGGTATCTTCCACAGCAGCAGCAGACGGGGTATCTTCCACAGCAGCAGCAGACGGGGTATCTTCCCCAGCAGCAGCAGACGGGGTATCTTCCACAGCAGCAGCAGCAGCAACAGACGGGGTATCTTTCCCAGCAGTAGCAGACGGGGTATCTTCCACAACAGCAGCAGCAGCAGACGGGGTATCTTCCACAACAGCAGCAGCAGCAGACGGGGTATCTTCCCCAGCAGCAGCAGCAGCAGACGGGGTATCTTCCCCAACAGCAGCAGCAGACGGGGTATCTTCCACAGCAGCAGCAACAGCAGCAGACGGGGTATCTTCCACAGCAGCAGCAGCAGCAGACGGGGTATCTTCCCCAGCAGCAGCAGCAGACGGGGTATCTTCCCCAGCAGCAGCAGCAGACGGGGTATCTTCCACAGCAGCAGCAGACGGGGTATCTTCCACAGCAGCAGCAGACGGGGTATCTTCCCCAGCAGCAGCAGACGGGGTATCTTCCACAGCAGCAGCAGCAGCAACAGACGGGGTATCTTTCCCAGCAGTAGCAGACGGGGTATCTTCCACAACAGCAGCAGCAGCAGACGGGGTATCTTCCACAACAGCAGCAGCAGCAGACGGGGTATCTTCGCCAGCAGCAGCAGCAGCAGACGGGGTATCTTCCCCAACAGCAGCAGCAGACGGGGTATCTTCCACAGCAGCAGCAACAGCAGCAGACGGGGTATCTTCCACAGCAGCAGCAGCAGCAGACGGGGTATCTTCCCCAGCAGCAGCAGCAGACGGGGTATCTTCCCCAGCAGCAGCAGACGGGGTATCTTCCCCAGCAGCAGCAGCAGCAGACGGGGTATCTTCCCCAGCAGCAGCAGCAGACGCGGTATCTTCCCCAGCAGCAGCAGCAGACGGGGTATCTTCCCCAGCAGCTGCAGCAGACGGGGTATCTTCCCCAGCAGCAGCAGACGGGGTATCTTCCCCAGCAGCAGCAGCAGCAGACGCGGTATCTTCCCCAGCAGCAGCAGCAGACGGGGTATCTTCCCCAGCAACAGCAGCAGCAGACGGGGTATCATCCCCAGCAGCAGCAGCAGACGGGGTATCTTCCCCGGCAGCAGCAGCAGACGGGGTATCTTCCCCAGCAGCAGCTAGCAGCAGACGGGGTATCTTCCCCAGCAGCAGTAGCAGCAGACGGGGTATCTTCCCCGGCAGCAGCAGCAGCATACGGGGTATCTTCCCCAGCAGCAGCAGCAGACGAAGTATCTTCCCCAGCAGCAGCAGCAGACATGGTTTCTTCCCCGGCAGCATCAGCAGACGGAGTATCTTCCCCAGCAGCAGCAGCAGCAGCAGACGGAGTATCTTCCCCAGCAGCAGCAGCAGCAGCAGACGGGGTATCTTCCCCGGCAGCAGCAGCAGCAGACGGGGTATCTTCCCCAGCAGCAGCAGCAGACGGGGTATCTTCCCCGGCAGCAGCAGCAGACGGGGTATCTTCCCCAGCAGCAGTAGCAGCAGACGGGGTATCTTCCCCAGCAGCAGCAGCAGCAGACGGGGTATCTTCCCCAGCAGCAGCAGCAGCAGCAGACGGGGTATCTTCTCCAGCAGCTGCAGCAGCAGCAGACGGGGTATCTTCTCCAGCAGCAGCAGCAGCAGCAGACGGGGTATCTTCCCCAGCAGCAGCTGCAGCAGACGGGGTATCTTCCCCAGCAGCAGCAGCAGCAGACGGGGTATCTTCCCCAGCAGCAGCAGCAGCAGACGGGGTATCTTCCCCAGCAGCAGCAGCAGCAGACGGGGTATCTTCCCCAGCAGCAGCAGCAGACGGGGTATCCTCCCCAGCAGCAGCAGCAGCAGCAGACGGGGTATCTTCCCCAGCAGCAGCAGCAGCAGACGGGGTATCTTCCCCAGCAGCAGCTGCAGCAGACGGGGTATCTTCCCCAGCAGCAGCAGCAGCAGACGGGGTATCTTCCCCAGCAGCAGCAGCAGCAGACGGGGTATCTTCCCCAGCAGCAGCAGCAGCAGCAGACGGGGTATCTTCCCCAGCAGCAGCAGCAGCAGCAGACGGGGTATCTTCCCCAACAGCAGCAGCAGACGGGGTATCTTCCACAGCAGCAGCAACAGCAGCAGACGGGGTATCTTCCACAGCAGCAGCAGCAGCAGACGGGGTATCTTCCCCAGCAGCAGCAGCAGACGGGGTATCTTCCCCAGCAGCAGCAGACGGGGTATCTTACCCAGCAGCAGCAGACGGGGTATCTTCCACAGCAGCAGCAGCAGCAGACGGGGTATCTTCCCCAGCAGCAGCAGCAGACGGGGTATCTTCCCCAGCAGCAGCAGCAGACGGGGTATCTTCCCCAGCAGCAGCAGACGGGGTATCTTCCACAGCAGCAGCAGCAGCAGCAGACGGGGTATCTTCCCCAGCAGCAGCAGCAGACGGGGTATCTTCCCCAGCAGCAGCAGCAGACGGGGTATCTTCCCCAGCAGCAGCAGCAGACGGGGTATCTTCCACAGCAGCAGCAGACGGGGTATCTTCCACAGCAGCAGCAGACGGGGTGTCTTCCCCAGCAGCAGCAGACGGGGTATCTTCCACAGCAGCAGCAGCAGCAACAGACGGGGTATCTTTCCCAGCAGTAGCAGACGGGGTATCTTCCACAACAGCAGCAGCAGCAGACGGGGTATCTTCCACAACAGCAGCAGCAGCAGACGGGGTATCTTCCCCAGCAGCAGCAGCAGCAGCAGCAGACGGGGTATCTTCCCCAACAGCAGCAGCAGACGGGGTATCTTCCACAGCAGCAGCAACAGCAGCAGACGGGGTATCTTCCACAGCAGCAGCAGCAGCAGACGGGGTATCTTCCCCAGCAGCAGCAGCAGACGGGGTATCTTCCCCAGCAGCAGCAGCAGACGGGGTATCTTCCCCAGCAGCAGCAGACGGGGTATCTTCCCCAGCAGCAGCAGACGGGGTATCTTCCCCAGCAGCAGCAGCAGCAGACGGGGTATCTTCCCCAGCAGCAGCAGCAGACGGGGTATCTTCCCCAGCAGCAGCAGCAGACGGGGTATCTTCCCCAGCAGCAGCAGCAGACGGGGTATCTTCCCCAGCAGCAGTAGCAGCAGACGGGGTATCTTCCCCGGCAGCAGCAGCAGCATACGGGGTATCTTCCCCAGCAGCAGCAGCAGACGAAGTATCTTCCCCAGCAGCAGCAGCAGACGGGGTATCTTCCCCAGCAGCAGCAGCAGCAGCAGACGGGGTATCTTCCCCAGCAGCAGCAGCAGCAGACGGGGTATCTTCCCCAGCAGCAGCAGCAGCAGACGGGGTATCTTCCCCAGCAGCAGCAGCAGCAGCAGACGGGGTATCTTCTCCAGCAGCAGCAGCAGCAGACGGCGTATCTTCCCCAGCAGCAGCTCCAGCAGACGGGGTATCTTCCCCAGCAGCAGCAGCAGCAGACGGGGTATCTTCCCCAGCAGCAGCAGCAGCAGACGGGGTATCTTCCCCAGCAGCAGCAGCAGCAGACGGGGTATCTTCCCCAGCAGCAGCAGCAGACGGGGTATCTTCCCCAGCAGCAGCAGCAGCAGCAGACGGGGTATCTTCCCCGGCAGCAGCTGCAGCAGACGGGGTATCTTCCCCAGCAACAGCAGCAGCAGACGGGGTATCTTCCCCAGCAGCAGCAGACGGGGTATCTTCCCCGGCAGCAGCAGCAGACGGGGTATCTTCCCCAGCAGCAGCAGCAGCAGACGGGGTATCTTCTCAGCAGCAGCAGACGGGGTATCTTCCCCAGCAGCAGCAGCAGCAGACAGGGTATCTTCCTCAGCAACAGCAGCAGCAGACGGGGTATCTTCCCCAGCAACAGCAGCAGCAGACGGGGTATCTTCCCCAGCAGCAGCAGACGGGGTATCTTCCCCAGCAGCACCAGCAGCAGACGGGGTATCTTCCACAGCAGCAGCAGCAGCAGACGGGGTATCTTCCCCAGCAGCAGCAGCAGCAGCAGACGGGGTATCTTCCCCAACAGCAGCAGCAGACGGGGTATCTTCCACAGCAGCAGCAACAGCAGCAGACGGGGTATCTTCCACAGCAGCAGCAGCAGCAGACGGGGTATCTTCCCCAGCAGCAGCAGCAGACGGGGTATCTTCCCCAGCAGCAGCAGACGGGGTATCTTCCCCAGCAGCAGCAGACGGGGTATCTTCCACAGCAGCAGCAGCAGCAGCAGACGGGGTATCTTCCACAGCAGCAGCAGCAGCAGACGGGGTATCTTCCCCAGCAGCAGCAGAAGACGGGGTATCTTCCCCAGCAGCAGCAGCAGACGGGGTATCTTCCCCAGCAGCTGCAGCAGACGGGGTATCTTCCCCAGCAGCAGCAGACGGGGTATCTTCCCCAGCAGCAGCAGCAGCAGACGGGGTATCTTCCCCAGCAGCAGCAGCAGACGGGGTATCTTCCCCAGCAGCAGCAGCAGCAGACGGGGTATCTTCCCCAGCAGCAGCAGCAGACGGGGTGTCTTCCCCGGCAGCAGCAGCAGACGGGGTATCTTCCCCAGCAGCAGCAGCAGACGGGGTATCTTCCCCAGCAGCAGCAGCAGACGGGGTATCTTCCCCAGCAGCAGCAGCAGACGGGGTATCTTCCCCAGCAGCAGCAGCAGACGGGGTATCTTCCCCAGCAGCAGCAGCAGACGGGGTATCTTCCCAGCAGCAGCAGCAGCAGACGGGGTATCTTCCCCAGCAGGAGCAGCAGACGGGGTATCTTCCCCAGCAGCAGCAGCAGACGGGGTATCTTCCCCAGCAGCAGCAGCAGACGGGGTATCTTCCACAGCAGCAGCAGACGGGGTATCTTCCACAGCAGCAGCAGACGGGGTGTCTTCCCCAGCAGCAGCAGACGGGGTATCTTCCACAGCAGCAGCAGCAGCAACAGACGGGGTATCTTTCCCAGCAGTAGCAGACGGGGTATCTTCCACAACAGCAGCAGCAGCAGACGGGGTATCTTCCACAACAGCAGCAGCAGCAGACGGGGTATCTTCCCCAGCAGCAGCAGCAGCAGCAGACGGGGTATATTCCCCAACAGCAGCAGCAGACGGGGTATCTTCCACAGCAGCAGCAACAGCAGCAGACGGGGTATCTTCCACAGCAGCAGCAGCAGCAGACGGGGTATCTTCCCCAGCAGCAGCAGCAGACGGGGTATCTTCCCCAGCAGCAGCAGCAGACGGGGTATCTTCCCCAGCAGCAGCAGACGGGGTATCTTCCCAGCAGCAGCAGACGGGGTATCTTCCCCAGCAGCAGCAGCAGCAGACGGGGTATCTTCCCCAGCAGCAGCAGCAGACGGGGTATCTTCCAGCAGCAGCAGCAGACGGGGTATCTTCCCCAGCAGCAGCAGCAGACGGGGTATCTTCCCCAGCAGCGCAGCAGCAGACGGGGTATCTTCCCCAGCAGCAGCAGACGGGGTATCTTCCCCAGCAGCAGAGCAGCAGACGGGGTATCTTCCCCAGCAGCAGCAGCAGACGGGGTATCTTCCCCAGCAGCAGCAGCAGCAGACGGGGTATCTTCCCCAGCAGCAGCAGCAGACGGGGTATCTTCCCCAGCAGCAGCAGCAGACGGGGTATCTTCCCCAGCAGCAGCAGCAGACGGGGTATCTTCCCCAGCAGCAGAGCAGCAGACGGGGTATCTTCCCCAGCAGCAGCAGCAGACGGGGTATCTTCCCCAGCAGCAGCAGCAGACGGTATCTTCCCCAGCAGCAGCAGCAGACGGGGTATCTTCCCCAGCAGCAGCAGCAGCAGACGGGGTATCTTCCCCAGCAGCAGCAGCAGCAGACGGGGTATCTTCCCCAGCAGCAGCAGCAGCAGACGGGGTATCTTCCCCAGCAGCAGCAGCATCAGCAGCAGCAGACGGGGTATCTTCTCCAGCAGCAGCAGCAGCAGACGGGGTATCTTCCCCAGCAGCAGCTCAGCAGACGGGGTATCTTCCCCAGCAGCAGCAGCAGCAGACGGGGTATCTTCCCAGCAGCAGCAGCAGCAGACGGGAGTATCTTCCCCAGCAGCAGCAGCAGCAGCAGACGGGGTATCTTCCCCCAGCAGCAGCAGCAGCAGAGACGGGGTATCTTCTCCAGCAGCAGCAGCAGCAGACGGGGTATCTTCCCCAGCAGCAGCTCCAGCAGACGGGTATCTTCCCCAGCAGCAGCAGCAGCAGACGGGGTATCTTCCCCAGCAGCAGCAGCAGCAGACGGGGTATCTTCCCCAGCAGCAGCAGCAGCAGACGGGGTATCTTCCCCAGCAGCAGCAGCAGACGGGGTATCTTCCCCAGCAGCAGCAGCAGCAGCAGACGGGGTATCTTCCCCGGCAGCAGCTGCAGCAGACGGGGTATCTTCCCCAGCAACAGCAGCAGCAGACGGGGTATCTTCCCCAGCAGCAGCAGACGGGGTATCTTCCCGGCAAGCAGCAGCAGACGGGGTATCTTCCCCAAGCAGCAGCAGCAGCAGACGGGGTATCTTCCTCAGCAGCAGCAGACGGGGTATCTTCCCCCAGCAGCAGCAGCAGCAGACGGGGTATCTTCCTCAGCAACAGCAGCAGCAGACGGGGTATCTTCCCCAGCAACAGCAGCAGCAGACGGGGTATCTTCCCCAGCAGCAGCAGACGGGGTATCTTCCCCAGCAGCAGCAGCAGCAGACGGGGTATCTTCCACAGCAGCAAGCAGCAGCAGCAGACGGGGTATCTTCCCCAGCAGCAGCAGCAGCAGCAGACGGGGTATCTTCCCCAACAGCAGCAGCAGACGGGGTATCTTCCACAGCAGCAGCAGCAGCAGACGGGGTATCTTCCCACAGCAGCAGCAGCAGCAGACGGGGTATCTTCCCCAGCAGCAGCAGCAGACGGGGTATCTTCCCCAGCAGCAGCAGCAGACGGGTATCTTCCCCAGCAGCAGCAGACGGGGTATCTTCCACAGCAGCAGCAGCAGCAGACGGGGTATCTTCCACAGCAGCAGCAGCAGCAGGCGGGGTATCTTCCCCAGCAGCAGCAGAAGACGGGGTATCTTCCCCAGCAGCAGCAGCAGACGGGGTATCTTCCCCAGCAGCTGCAGCAGACGGGGTATCTTTCCCAGCAGCAGCAGACGGGGTATCTTCCCCAGCAGCAGCAGCAGCAGACGGGGTATCTTCCCCAGCAGCAGCAGCAGACGGGGTATCTTCCCCAGCAGCAGCAGCAGCAGACGGGGTATCTTCCCCAGCAGCAGCAGCAGACGGGGTATCTTCCCCGGCAGCAGCAGCAGACGGGGTATCTTCCCCAGCAGCAGCAGCAGACGGGGTATCTTCCCCAGCAGCAGCAGACGGGGTATCTTCCCCAGCAGCAGCAGCAGACGGGGTATCTTCCCCAGCAGCAGCAGCAGACGGGGTATCTTCCCCAGCAGCAGCAGCAGACGGGGTATCTTCCCCAGCAGCAGCAGCAGACGGAGTATCTTCCCCAGCAGCAGCAGCAGCAGCAGACGGGGTATCTTCCCCAGCAGCAGCAGCAGCAGACGGGGTATCTTCCCCGGCAGCAGCAGCAGACGGGGTATCTTCCCCAGCAGCAGCAGCAGACGGGGTATCTTCCCCCCAGCAGCAGCAGACGGGGTATCTTCCCAGCAGCAGCAGCAGACGGGGTATCTTCCCCAGCAGCAGCAGCAGCAGACGGGGTATCTTCCCCAGCAGCAGCAGCAGCAGACGGGGTATCTTCCCCAGCAGCAGCAGACGGGGTATCTTCCCCAGCAGCAGCAGACGGGTATCTTCCCAGCAGCAGCAGCAGCAGACGGGGTATCTTCCCCAGCAGCAAGCAGAAGCAGCAGACGGGGTATCTTCCCCAGCAGCAGCAGCAGCAGACGGGTATCTTCCCCAGCAGCAGCTGCAGCAGACGGGGTATCTTCCCCAGCAGCAGCAGCAGACGGGGTATCTTCCCCAGCAGCAGCAGCAGCAGACGGGGTATCTTCCCCAGCAGCAGCAGCAGACGGGGTATCTTCCCCAGCAGCAGCAGCAGCAGACGGGGTATCTTCCCCAGCAGCAGCAGCAGACGGGGTAGTCTTCCCCCGGCAAGCAGCAGCAGACGGGGTATCTTCCCCAGCAGCAGCAGCAGACGGGGTATCTTCCCCAGCAGCAGCAGCAGCAGACGGGGTATCTTCCCCAGCAGCAGCAGCAGACGGGTATCTTCCCCAACAGCAGCAGACGGGGTATCTTCCACAGCAGCCAGCAGCAGCAGCAGACGGGGTATCTTCCCACGCAGGAGCAGCAGACGGGGTATCTTCCCCAGCAGCAGAGCAGCAGACGGGGTATCTTCCCCAGCAGCAGCAGCAGACGGGGTATCTTCCCAGCAGCAGCAGCAGACGGGGTATCTTCCACAGCAGCAGCAGACGGGGTATCTTCCCCAGCAGCAGCAGAGGGGGTATCTTCCCCAGCAGCAGCAGCAGCAGACGGGGTATCTTCCCCAGCAGCAGCAGACGGGGTATCTTCCCCAGCAGCAGCAGCAGACGGGGTATCTTCCCCAGCAGCAGCAGCAGACGGGGTATCTTCCCCAGCAGCAGCAGCAGCAGCAGACGGGGTATCTTCCCCAGCAGCAGCAGCAGACGGGGTATCTTCCCAGCAGCAGCCAGCAGCAGACGGGGTATCTTCCCAGCAGCAGCAGCAGCAGCGGGGTATCTTCCCCAGCAGCAGCAGCAGACGGGGTATCTTCCCCAGCAGCAGCAGCAGACGGGGTATCTTCCCCAGCAGCAGCAGACGGGGTATCTTCCCCAGCAGCAGCAGACGGGGTATCTTCCCAGCAGCAGCAGCAGCAGACGGGGTATCTTCCCCAGCAGCAGCAGCAGACGGGGTATCTTCCCCAGCAGCAGCAGCAGACGGGGTATCTTCCCAGCAGCAGCAGCAGACGGGGTATCTTCCCAGCAGCTGCAGCAGACGGGGTATCTTCCCCAGCAGCAGCAGACGGGGTATCTTCCCCAGCAGCAGCAGCAGCAGACGGGGTATCTTCCCAGCAGCAGCAGCAGACGGGGTATCTTCCCCAGCAGCAGCAGCAGCAGACGGGGTATCTTCCCCAGCAGCAGCAGCAGACGGGGTATCTTCCCCGGCAGCAGCAGCAGACGGGGTATCTTCCCCAGCAGCAGCAGCAGACGGGGTATCTTCCCCAGCAGCAGTAGCAGCAGACGGGGTATCTTCCCCGGCAGCAGCAGCAGCAGACGGGGTATCTTCCCCAGCAGCAGCAGCAGACGAGGTAGCTTCCCCAGCAGCAGCAGCAGACGGGGTATCTTCCCCAGCAGCAGCAGCAGCAGGACGGGGTATCTTCCCAGCAGCAGCAGCAGCAGACGGGTATCTTCCCCAGCAGCAGCAGCAGCAGACGGGGTATCTTCCCAGCAGGCAAGCAGCAGCAGCATACGGGGTATCTTCTCCAGCAGCAGCAGCAGCAGACGGGGTATCTTCCCCAGCAGCAGCTCCAGCAGACGGGGTATCTTCCCCAGCAGCAGCAGCAGCAGACGGGTATCTTCCCCAGCAGCAGCAGCAGCAGACGGGGTATCTTCCCCAGCAGCAGCAGCAGCAGACGGGGTATCTTCCCCAGCAGCAGCAGCAGCAGCAGACGGGGTATCTTCTCCAGCAGCAGCAGCAGCAGACGGGGTATCTTCCCCAGCAGCAGCTCCAGCAGACGGGTATCTTCCCCAGCAGCAGCAGCAGCAGACGGGGTATCTTCCCCAGCAGCAGCAGCAGCAGACGGGGTATCTTCCCCAGCAGCAGCAGCAGCAGACGGGGTATCTTCCCCAGCAGCAAGCAGCAGACGGGGTATCTTCCCCAGCAGCAGCAGCAAGCAGCAGACGGGGTATCTTCCCCGGCAGCAGCTGCAGCAGACGGGGTATCTTCCCAGCAACAGCAGCAGCAGACGGGGTATCTTCCCCAGCAGCAGCAGACGGGGTATCTTCCCCGGCAGCAGCAGCAGACGGGGTATCTTCCCCAGCAGCAGCAGCAGCAGACGGGGTATCTTCTCAGCAGCAGCAGACGGGGTATCTTCCCCAGCAGCAGCAGCAGCAGACGGGGTATCTTCCTCAGCAACAGCAGCAGCAGACGGGGTATCTTCCCCAGCAACAGCAGCAGCAGACGGGGTATCTTCCCCAGCAGCAGCAGACGGGGTATCTTCCCCAGCAGCAGCAGCAGCAGACGGGGTATCTTCCACAGCAGCAGCAGCAGCAGCAGACGGGGTATCTTCCCCAGCAGCAGCAGCAGCAGCAGACGGGGTATCTTCCCCAACAGCAGCAGCAGACGGGGTATCTTCCACAGCAGCAGCAACAGCAGCAGACGGGGTATCTTCCACAGCAGCAGCAGCAGCAGACGGGGTATCTTCCACAGCAGCAGCAGCAGCAGACGGGGTATCTTCCCCAGCAGCAGCAGCAGCAGACGGGGTATCTTCCCCAGCAGCAGCAGACGGGGTATCTTCCCCAGCAGCAGCAGACGGGGTATCTTCCACAGCAGCAGCAGCAGCAGACGGGGTATCTTCCACAGCAGCAGCAGCAGCAGGCGGGGTATCTTCCCCAGCAGCAGCAGAAGACGGGTATCTTCCCCAGCAGCAGCAGCAGACGGGGTATCTTCCCCAGCAGCTGCAGCAGACGGGGTATCTTTCCCAGCAGCAGCAAGACGGGGTATCTTCCCCAGCAGCAGCAGCAGCAGACGGGGTATCTTCCCCCAGCAAGCAGCAGCAGACGGGGTATCTTCCCCAGCAGCAGCAGCAGCAGACGGGGTATCTTCCCCAGCAGCAGCAGCAGACGGGTATCTTCCCCGGCAGCAGCAGCAGACGGGGTATCTTCCCCAGCAGCAGCAGCAGACGGGGTATCTTCCCCAGCAGCAGCAGACGGGGTATCTTCCCCAGCAGCAGCAGCAGACGGAGGTATCTTCCCAGCAGCAGCAGCAGACGAAGTATCTTCCCCAGCAGCAGCAGCAGACGGGGTATCTTCCCCGGCAGCAGCAGCAGACGGAGTAATCTTCCCCAGCAGCAGCAGCAGCAGCAGACGGGGTAATCTTCCCCAGCAGCAGCAGCAGCAGACGGGGTATCTTCCCCGGCAGCAGCAGCAGCAGACGGGGTATCTTCCCCAGCAGCAGCAGCAGACGGGGGTATCTTCCCCAGCAGCAGCCAGACGGGGTATCTTCCCCAGCAGCAGCAAGACGGGGTATCTTCCCAGCAGCAGCTGCAGCAGACGGGGTATCTTCCCCAGCAGCAGCAGCAGCAGACGGGGTATCTTCCCCAGCAGCAGCAGACGGGGTATCTTCCCCAGCAGCAGCAGACGGAGTATCTTTCCCAGCAGCAGCAGCAGCAGACGGGGTATCTTCCCCAGCAGCAGCAAGCAGCAGCAGACGGGTATCTTCCCCAGCAGCAGCAGCAGCAGACGGGGTATCTTCCCCAGCAGCAGCTGCAGCAGACGGGGTATCTTCCCAGCAGCAGCAGCAGCAGACGGGGTATCTTCCCCAGCAGCAGCAGACGGGGTATCTTCCCCAGCAGCAGCAGACGGAGTATCTTCCCCAGCAGCAGCAGCAGCAGACGGGGTATCTTCCCCAGCAGCAGGCAGCAGCAGACGGGGTGTCTTCCCCAGCAGCAGCAGGCAGCAGCAGACGGGGTATCTTCCCCAGCAGCAGCAGCAGCAGCCAGACGGGGTATCTTCCCCAACAGCAGCAGCAGACGGGGGTATCTTCCACAGCAGCAGCAACAGCAGCAGACGGGGTATCTTCCCACTAGCAAGCAGCAGCAGCAGACGGGGTATCTTCCCCAGCAGCAGCAGCAGACGGGGTATCTTCCCCAGCAGCAGCAGACGGGGTATCTTCCCCAGCAGCAGCAGCAGACGGGGTATCTTCCCCAGCAGCAGCAGCAGCAGACGGGGTATCTTCCCCAGCAGCAGCAGCAGACGGGGTATCTTCCCCAGCAGCAGCAGCAGACGGGGTATCTTCCCCAGCAGCAGCAGCAGACGGGGTATCTTCCCCAGCAGCTGCAGCAGACGGGGTATCTTCCCCAGCAGCAGCAGCAGACGGGGTATCTTCCCCAGCAGCAGCAGACGGGGTATCTTCCCCAGCAGCACCAGTAGCAGACGGGGTATCTTCCCCAGCAGCATCAGCAGACGGGGTATCTTCCCCAGCAGCAGCAGCAGCAGACGGGGTATCTTCCCCAGCAGCAGCAGCAGACGGGGTATCTTCCCCGGCAGCAGCAGCAGACGGGGTATCTTTCCCAGCAGCAGCAGCAGACGGGGAATCTTCCCCAGCAGCAGCAGACGGGGTATCTTTCCCAGCAGCAGCAGCAGACGGGGTATCTTCCCCAGCAGCAGCAGCAGACGAAGTATCTTCCCCAGCAGCAGCAGCAGGACGGGGTATCTTCCCCGGCAGCAGCAGCAGACGGAGTATCTTCCCCAGCAGCAGCAGCAGCAGCAGACGGGTATCTTCCCCAGCAGCAGCAGCAGCAGACGGGGTATCTTCCCCGGCAGCAGCAGCAGCAGACGGGGTATCTTCCCCAGCAGCAGCAGCAGACGGGGTATCTTCCCCAGCAGCAGCAGACGGGGTATCTTCCCCAGCAGCAGCAGACGGGGTATCTTCCCCAGCAGCAGCTGCAGCAGACGGGGTATCTTCCCCAGCAGCAGCAGCAGCAGACGGGGTATCTCCCAGCAGCAGCAGACGGGGTATCTTCCCCAGCAGCAGCAGACGGGGTATCTTTCCCAGCAGCAGCAGCAGCAGACGGGGTATCTTCCCCAGCAGCAGCAGCAGCAGCAGACGGGGTATCTTCCCCAGCAGCAGCAGCAGCAGACGGGGTATCTTCCCCAGCAGCAGCTGCAGCAGACGGGGTATCTTCCCCAGCAGCAGCAGCAGCAGACGGGGTATCTTCCCCAGCAGCAGCAGACGGGGTATCTTCCCCAGCAGCAGCAGACGGAGTATCTTCCCCAGCAGCAGCAGCAGCAGCAGACGGGGTATCTTCCCCAGCAGCAGCAAGCAGCAGACGGGGTATCTTCCCCAGCAGCAGCAGCAGCAGCAGACGGGGTATCTTCCACAGCAGCAGCAGCAGCAGCAGACGGGGTATCTTCCACACAGCAGCAGCAGCAGACGGGGTATCTTCCACAGCAGCAGCAACAGCAGCAGACGGGGTATCTTCCACAGCAGCAGCAGCAGCAGACGGGGTATCTTCCCAGCAGCAGCAGCAGACGGGGTATCTTCCCCAGCAGCAGCAGACGGGGTATCTTCCCCAGCAGCAGCAGACGGGGTATCTTCCCCAGCAGCAGCAGCAGCAGACGGGGTATCTTCCCCAGCAGCAGCAGCAGACGGGGTATCTTCCCCAGCAGCAGCAGCAGACGGGGTATCTTCCCCAGCAGCAGCAGCAGACGGGGTATCTTCCCCAGCAGCTAGCAGCAGACGGGGTATCTTCCCCAGCAGCAGCAGCAGACGGGGTATCTTCCCCAGCAGCACCAGCAGCAGACGGGGTATCTTCCCCAGCAGCAGCAGCAGACGGGGTATCTTCCCCAGCAGCAGCAGCAGCAGACGGGGTATCTTCCCCAGCAGCAGCAGCAGACGGGGTATCTTCCCCGGCAGCAGCAGCAGACGGGGTATCTTCCCCAGCAGCAGCAGCAGACGGGGTATCTTCCCCAGCAGCAGTAGCAGCAGACGGGGTATCTTCCCCGGAAGCAGCAGCAGCATACGGGGTATCTTCCCCAGCAGCAGCAGCAGACGAAGTATCTTCCCCAGCAGCAGCAGCAGACGGGGTATCTTCCCCAGCAGCAGCAGCAGCAGACGGGGTATCTTCCCCAGCAGCAGCAGCAGCAGACGGGGTATCTTCCCCAGCAGCAGCAGCAGCAGACGGGGTATCTTCCCCAGCAGCAGCAGCAGCAGCAGCAGACGGGGTATCTTCTCCAGCAGCAGCAGCAGCAGACGGGGTATCTTCCCCAGCAGCAGCTCCAGCAGACGGGGTATCTTCCCCAGCAGCAGCAGCAGCAGACGGGGTATCTTCCCCAGCAGCAGCAGCAGCAGACGGGGTATCTTCCCCAGCAGCAGCAGCAGCAGACGGGGTATCTTCCCCAGCAGCAGCAGCAGACGGGGTATCTTCCCCAGCAGCAGCAGCAGCAGCAGACGGGGTATCTTCCCCGGCAGCAGCTGCAGCAGACGGGGTATCTTCCCCAGCAACAGCAGCAGCAGACGGGGTATCTTCCCAGCAGCAGCAGACGGGGTATCTTCCCCGGCAGCAGCAGCAGACGGGGTATCTTCCCCAGCAGCAGCAGCAGCAGACGGGGTATCTTCTCAGCAGCAGCAGACGGGGTATCTTCCCCAGCAGCAGCAGCAGCAGACGGGGTATCTTCCTCAGCAACAGCAGCAGCAGACGGGGTATCTTCCCCAGCAACAGCAGCAGCAGACGGGGTATCTTCCCCAGCAGCAGCAGACGGGGTATCTTCCCCAGCAGCAGCAGCAGCAGACGGGGTATCTTCCCCAGCAGCAGCACAGCAGCAGACGGGGTATCTTCCCCAACAGCAGCAGCAGACGGGGTATCTTCCACAGCAGCAGCAACAGCAGCAGACGGGGTATCTTCCACAGCAGCAGCAGCAGCAGACGGGGTATCTTCCCCAGCAGCAGCAGCAGACGGGGTATCTTCCCCAGCAGCAGCAGACGGGGTATCTTCCCCAGCAGCAGCAGACGGGGTATCTTCCACAGCAGCAGCAGCAGCAGACGGGGTATCTTCCACAGCAGCAGCAGCAGCAGACGGGGTATCTTCCCCAGCAGCAGCAGAAGACGGGGTATCTTCCCCAGCAGCAGCAGCAGACGGGGTATCTTCCCCAGCAGCTGCAGCAGACGGGGTATCTTCCCCAGCAGCAGCAGACGGGGTATCTTCCCCAGCAGCAGCAGCAGCAGACGGGGTATCTTCCCCAGCAGCAGCAGCAGACGGGGTATCTTCCCCAGCAGCAGCAGCAGCAGACGGGGTATCTTCCCCAGCAGCAGCAGCAGACGGGGTATCTTCCCCGGCAGCAGCAGCAGACGGGGTATCTTCCCCAGCAGCAGCAGCAGACGGGGTATCTTCCCCAGCAGCAGCAGACGGGGTATCTTCCCCAGCAGCAGCAGCAGACGGGGTATCTTCCCCAGCAGCAGCAGCAGACGAAGTATCTTCCCCAGCAGCAGCAGCAGACGGGGTATCTTCCCCGGCAGCAGCAGCAGACGGAGTATCTTCCCCAGCAGCAGCAGCAGCAGCAGACGGGGTATCTTCCCCAGCAGCAGCAGCAGCAGACGGGGTATCTTCCCCGGCAGCAGCAGCAGCAGACGGGGTATCTTCCCCAGCAGCAGCAGCAGACGGGGTATCTTCCCCAGCAGCAGCAGACGGGGTATCTTCCCCAGCAGCAGCAGACGGGGTATCTTCCCCGGCAGCAGCAGCAGACGGGGTATCTTCCCCAGCAGCAGCAGCAGCAGACGGGGTATCTTCTCAGCAGCAGCAGACGGGGTATCTTCCCCAGCAGCAGCAGCAGCAGACGGGGTATCTTCCTCAGCAACAGCAGCAGCAGACGGGGTATCTTCCCCAGCAACAGCAGCAGCAGACGGGGTATCTTCCCCAGCAGCAGCAGACGGGGTATCTTCCCCAGCAGCAGCAGCAGCAGACGGGGTATCTTCCCCAGCAGCAGCAGCAGCAGCAGACGGGGTATCTTCCCCAACAGCAGCAGCAGACGGGGTATCTTCCACAGCAGCAGCAACAGCAGCAGACGGGGTATCTTCCACAGCAGCAGCAGCAGCAGACGGGGTATCTTCCCCAGCAGCAGCAGCAGACGGGGTATCTTCCCCAGCAGCAGCACACGGGGTATCTTCCCCAGCAGCAGCAGACGGGGTATCTTCCACAGCAGCAGCAGCAGCAGACGGGGTATCTTCCCCAGCAGCAGCAGCAGACGGGGTATCTTCCCCAGCAGCAGCAGCAGACGGGGTATCTTCCCCAGCAGCAGCAGACGGGGTATCTTCCACAGCAGCAGCAGCAGACGGGGTATCTTCCCCAGCAGCAGCAGCAGACGGGGTATCTTCCCCAGCAGCAGCAGCAGACGGGGTATCTTCCCCAGCAGCAGCAGCAGACGGGGTATCTTCCACAGCAGCAGCAGCAGCAGCAGACGGGGTATCTTCCCCAGCAGCAGCAGCAGACGGGGTATCTTCCCCAGCAGCAGCAGCAGACGGGGTATCTTCCCCAGCAGCAGCAGCAGACGGGGTATCTTCCACAGCAGCAGCAGACGGGGTATCTTCCACAGCAGCAGCAGACGGGGTGTCTTCCCCAGCAGCAGCAGACGGGGTATCTTCCACAGCAGCAGCAGCAGCAACAGACGGGGTATCTTTCCCAGCAGTAGCAGACGGGGTATCTTCCACAACAGCAGCAGCAGCAGACGGGGTATCTTCCACAACAGCAGCAGCAGCAGACGGGGTATCTTCCCCAGCAGCAGCAGCAGCAGCAGACGGGGTATCTTCCCCAACAGCAGCAGCAGACGGGGTATCTTCCACAGCAGCAGCAACAGCAGCAGACGGGGTATCTTCCACAGCAGCAGCAGCAGCAGACGGGGTATCTTCCCCAGCAGCAGCAGCAGACGGGGTATCTTCCCCAGCAGCAGCAGCAGACGGGGTATCTTCCCCAGCAGAAGCAGACGGGGTATCTTCCCCAGCAGCAGCAGACGGGGTATCTTCCCCAGCAGCAGCAGCAGCAGACGGGGTATCTTCCCCAGCAGCAGCAGCAGACGGGGTATCTTCCCCAGCAGCAGCAGCAGACGGGGTATCTTCCCCAGCAGCAGCAGCAGACGGGGTATCTTCCCCAGCAGCAGTAGCAGCAGACGGGGTATCTTCCCCGGCAGCAGCAGCAGCATACGGGGTATCTTCCCCAGCAGCAGCAGCAGACGAAGTATCTTCCCCAGCAGCAGCAGCAGACGGGGTATCTTCCCCAGCAGCAGCAGCAGCAGCAGACGGGGTATCTTCCCCAGCAGCAGCAGCAGCAGACGGGGTATCTTCCCCAGCAGCAGCAGCAGCAGACGGGGTATCTTCCCCAGCAGCAGCAGCAGCAGCAGACGGGGTATCTTCTCCAGCAGCAGCAGCAGCAGACGGCGTATCTTCCCCAGCAGCAGCTCCAGCAGACGGGGTATCTTCCCCAGCAGCAGCAGCAGCAGACGGGGTATCTTCCCCAGCAGCAGCAGCAGCAGACGGGGTATCTTCCCCAGCAGCAGCAGCAGCAGACGGGGTATCTTCCCCAGCAGCAGCAGCAGACGGGGTATCTTCCCCAGCAGCAGCAGCAGCAGCAGACGGGGTATCTTCCCCGGCAGCAGCTGCAGCAGACGGGGTATCTTCCCCAGCAACAGCAGCAGCAGACGGGGTATCTTCCCCAGCAGCAGCAGACGGGGTATCTTCCCCGGCAGCAGCAGCAGACGGGGTATCTTCCCCAGCAGCAGCAGCAGCAGACGGGGTATCTTCTCAGCAGCAGCAGACGGGGTATCTTCCCCAGCAGCAGCAGCAGCAGACAGGCTATCTTCCTCAGCAACAGCAGCAGCAGACGGGGTATCTTCCCCAGCAACAGCAGCAGCAGACGGGGTATCTTCCCCAGCAGCAGCAGACGGGGTATCTTCCCCAGCAGCACCAGCAGCAGACGGGGTATCTTCCACAGCAGCAGCAGCAGCAGACGGGGTATCTTCCCCAGCAGCAGCAGCAGCAGCAGACGGGGTATCTTCCCCAACAGCAGCAGCAGACGGGGTATCTTCCACAGCAGCAGCAACAGCAGCAGACGGGGTATCTTCCACAGCAGCAGCAGCAGCAGACGGGGTATCTTCCCCAGCAGCAGCAGCAGACGGGGTATCTTCCCCAGCAGCAGCAGACGGGGTATCTTCCCCAGCAGCAGCAGACGGGGTATCTTCCACAGCAGCAGCAGCAGCAGCAGACGGGGTATCTTCCACAGCAGCAGCAGCAGCAGACGGGGTATCTTCCCCAGCAGCAGCAGAAGACGGGGTATCTTCCCCAGCAGCAGCAGCAGACGGGGTATCTTCCCCAGCAGCTGCAGCAGACGGGGTATCTTCCCCAGCAGCAGCAGACGGGGTATCTTCCCCAGCAGCAGCAGCAGCAGACGGGGTATCTTCCCCAGCAGCAGCAGCAGACGGGGTATCTTCCCCAGCAGCAGCAGCAGCAGACGGGGTATCTTCCCCAGCAGCAGCAGCAGCAGACGGGGTGTCTTCCCCGGCAGCAGCAGCAGACGGGGTATCTTCCCCAGCAGCAGCAGCAGACGGGGTATCTTCCCCAGCAGCAGCAGCAGCAGACGGGGTATCTTCCCCAGCAGCAGCAGCAGACGGGGTATCTTCCCCAGCAGCAGCAGACGGGGTATCTTCCACAGCAGCAGCAGCAGCAGCAGACGGGGTATCTTCCCCAGCAGGAGCAGCAGACGGGGTATCTTCCCCAGCAGCAGCAGCAGACGGGGTATCTTCCCCAGCAGCAGCAGCAGACGGGGTATCTTCCACAGCAGCAGCAGACGGGGTATCTTCCACAGCAGCAGCAGACGGGGTGTCTTCCCCAGCAGCAGCAGACGGGGTATCTTCCACAGCAGCAGCAGCAGCAACAGACGGGGTATCTTTCCCAGCAGTAGCAGACGGGGTATCTTCCACAACAGCAGCAGCAGCAGACGGGGTATCTTCCACAACAGCAGCAGCAGCAGACGGGGTATCTTCCCCAGCAGCAGCAGCAGCAGCAGACGGGGTATATTCCCCAACAGCAGCAGCAGACGGGGTATCTTCCACAGCAGCAGCAACAGCAGCAGACGGGGTATCTTCCACAGCAGCAGCAGCAGCAGACGGGGTATCTTCCCCAGCAGCAGCAGCAGACGGGGTATCTTCCCCAGCAGCAGCAGCAGACGGGGTATCTTCCCCAGCAGCAGCAGACGGGGTATCTTCCCCAGCAGCAGCAGACGGGGTATCTTCCCCAGCAGCAGCAGCAGCAGACGGGGTATCTTCCCCAGCAGCAGCAGCAGACGGGGTATCTTCCCCAGCAGCAGCAGCAGACGGGGTATCTTCCCCAGCAGCAGCAGCAGACGGGGTATCTTCCCCAGCAGCTGCAGCAGACGGGGTATCTTCCCCAGCAGCAGCAGACGGGGTATCTTCCCCAGCAGCAGCAGCAGCAGACGGGGTATCTTCCCCAGCAGCAGCAGCAGACGGGGTATCTTCCCCAGCAGCAGCAGCAGCAGACGGGGTATCTTCCCCAGCAGCAGCAGCAGACGGGGTATCTTCCCCGGCAGCAGCAGCAGACGGGGTATCTTCCCCAGCAGCAGCAGCAGACGGGGTATCTTCCCCAGCAGCAGTAGCAGCAGACGGGGTATCTTCCCCGGCAGCAGCAGCAGCATACGGGGTATCTTCCCCAGCAGCAGCAGCAGACGAAGTATCTTCCCCAGCAGCAGCAGCAGACGGGGTATCTTCCCCAGCAGCAGCAGCAGCAGACGGGGTATCTTCCCCAGCAGCAGCAGCAGCAGACGGGGTATCTTCCCCAGCAGCAGCAGCAGCAGACGGGGTATCTTCCCCAGCAGCAGCAGCAGCAGCAGACGGGGTATCTTCTCCAGCAGCAGCAGCAGCAGACGGGGTATCTTCCCCAGCAGCAGCTCCAGCAGACGGGGTATCTTCCCCAGCAGCAGCAGCAGCAGACGGGGTATCTTCCCCAGCAGCAGCAGCAGCAGACGGGGTATCTTCCCCAGCAGCAGCAGCAGCAGACGGGGTATCTTCCCCAGCAGCAGCAGCAGACGGGGTATCTTCCCCAGCAGCAGCAGCAGCAGCAGACGGGGTATCTTCCCCGGCAGCAGCTGCAACAGACGGGGTATCTTCCCCAGCAACAGCAGCAGCAGACGGGGTATCTTCCCCAGCAGCAGCAGACGGGGTATCTTCCCCGGCAGCAGCAGCAGACGGGGTATCTTCCCCAGCAGCAGCAGCAGCAGACGGGGTATCTTCTCAGCAGCAGCAGACGGGGTATCTTCCCCAGCAGCAGCAGCAGCAGACGGGGTATCTTCCTCAGCAACAGCAGCAGCAGACGAGGGTATCTTCCCCAGCAACAGCAGCAGCAGACGGGGTATCTTCCCCAGCAACAGCAGCAGCAGACGGGGTATCTTCCCCAGCAGCAGCAGACGGGGTATCTTCCCCAGCAGCAGCAGCAGCAGACGGGGTATCTTCCACAGCAGCAGCAGCAGCAGCAGACGGGGTATCTTCCCCAGCAGCAGCAGCAGCAGCAGACGGGGTATCTTCCCCAACAGCAGCAGCAGACGGGGTATCTTCCACAGCAGCAGCAACAGCAGCAGACGGGGTATCTTCCACAGCAGCAGCAGCAGCAGACGGGGTATCTTCCCCAGCAGCAGCAGCAGACGGGGTATCTTCCCCAGCAGCAGCAGACGGGGTATCTTCCCCAGCAGCAGCAGACGGGGTATCTTCCACAGCAGCAGCAGCAGCAGACGGGGTATCTTCCACAGCAGCAGCAGCAGCAGACGGGGTATCTTCCCCAGCAGCAGCAGAAGACGGGGTATCTTCCCCAGCAGCAGCAGCAGACGGGGTATCTTCCCCAGCAGCTGCAGCAGACGGGGTATCTTCCCCAGCAGCAGCAGACGGGGTATCTTCCCCAGCAGCAGCAGCAGCAGACGGGGTATCTTCCCCAGCAGCAGCAGCAGACGGGGTATCTTCCCCAGCAGCAGCAGCAGCAGACGGGGTATCTTCCCCAGCAGCAGCAGCAGACGGGGTATCTTCCCCGGCAGCAGCAGCAGACGGGGTATCTTCCCCAGCAGCAGCAGCAGACGGGGTATCTTCCCCAGCAGCAGCAGACGGGGTATCTTCCCCAGCAGCAGCAGCAGACGGGGTATCTTCCCCAGCAGCAGCAGCAGACGAAGTATCTTCCCCAGCAGCAGCAGCAGACGGGGTATCTTCCCCGGCAGCAGCAGCAGACGGAGTATCTTCCCCAGCAGCAGCAGCAGCAGCAGACGGGGTATCTTCCCCAGCAGCAGCAGCAGCAGACGGGGTATCTTCCCCGGCAGCAGCAGCAGCAGACGGGGTATCTTCCCCAGCAGCAGCAGCAGACGGGGTATCTTCCCCAGCAGCAGCAGACGGGGTATCTTCCCCAGCAGCAGCAGACGGGGTATCTTCCCCAGCAGCAGCTGCAGCAGACGGGGTATCTTCCCCAGCAGCAGCAGCAGCAGACGGGGTATCTTCCCCAGCAGCAGCAGACGGGGTATCTTCCCCAGCAGCAGCAGACGGAGTATCTTTCCCAGCAGCAGCAGCAGCAGACGGGGTATCTTCCCCAGCAGCAGCAGCAGCAGCAGACGGGGTATCTTCCCCAGCAGCAGCAGCAGCAGACGGGGTATCTTCCCCAGCAGCAGCTGCAGCAGACGGGGTATCTTCCCCAGCAGCAGCAGCAGCAGACGGGGTATCTTCCCCAGCAGCAGCAGACGGGGTATCTTCCCCAGCAGCAGCAGACGGAGTATCTTCCCCAGCAGCAGCAGCAGCAGACGGGGTATCTTCCCCAGCAGCAGCAGCAGCAGACGGGGTGTCTTCCCCAGCAGCAGCAGCAGCAGCAGACGGGGTATCTTCCCCAGCAGCAGCAGCAGCAGCAGACGGGGTATCTTCCCCAACAGCAGCAGCAGACGGGGTATCTTCCACAGCAGCAGCAACAGCAGCAGACGGGGTATCTTCCACAGCAGCAGCAGCAGCAGACGGGGTATCTTCCCCAGCAGCAGCAGCAGACGGGGTATCTTCCCCAGCAGCAGCAGACGGGGTATCTTCCCCAGCAGCAGCAGACGGGGTATCTTCCCCAGCAGCAGCAGCAGCAGACGGGGTATCTTCCCCAGCAGCAGCAGCAGACGGGGTATCTTCCCCAGCAGCAGCAGCAGCAGACGGGGTATCTTCCCCAGCAGCAGCAGCAGACGGGGTATCTTCCCCAGCAGCTGCAGCAGACGGGGTATCTTCCCCAGCAGCAGCAGACGGAGTATCTTCCCCAGCAGCACCAGCAGCAGACGGGGTATCTTCCCCAGCAGCAGCAGCAGACGGGGTATCTTCCCCAGCAGCAGCAGCAGCAGACGGGGTATCTTCCCCAGCAGCAGCAGCAGACGGGGTATCTTCCCCGGCAGCAGCAGCAGACGGGGTATCTTCCCCAGCAGCAGCAGCAGACGGGGTATCTTCCCCAGCAGCAGCAGACGGGGTATCTTCCCCAGCAGCAGCAGCAGACGGGGTATCTTCCCCAGCAGCAGCAGCAGACGAAGTATCTTCCCCAGCAGCAGCAGCAGACGGGGTATCTTCCCCGGCAGCAGCAGCAGACGGAGTATCTTCCCCAGCAGCAGCAGCAGCAGCAGACGGGGTATCTTCCCCAGCAGCAGCAGCAGCAGACGGGGTATCTTCCCCGGCAGCAGCAGCAGCAGACGGGGTATCTTCCCCAGCAGCAGCAGCAGACGGGGTATCTTCCCCAGCAGCAGCAGACGGGGTATCTTCCCCAGCAGCAGCAGACGGGGTATCTTCCCCAGCAGCAGCTGCAGCAGACGGGGTATCTTCCCCAGCAGCAGCAGCAGCAGACGGGGTATCTACCCCAGCAGCAGCAGACGGGGTATCTTCCCCAGCAGCAGCAGACGGAGTATCTTTCCCAGCAGCAGCAGCAGCAGACGGGGTATCTTCCCCAGCAGCAGCAGCAGCAGCAGACGGGGTATCTTCCCCAGCAGCAGCAGCAGCAGACGGGGTATCTTCCCCAGCAGCAGCTGCAGCAGACGGGGTATCTTCCCCAGCAGCAGCAGCAGCAGACGGGGTATCTTCCCCAGCAGCAGCAGACGGGGTATCTTCCCCAGCAGCAGCAGACGGAGTATCTTCCCCAGCAGCAGCAGCAGCAGACGGGGTATCTTCCCCAGCAGCAGCAGCAGCAGACGGGGTATCTTCCCCAGCAGCAGCAGCAGACGGGGTATCTTCCCCAGCAGCAGCAGCAGACGGGGTATCTTCCACAGCAGCAGCAACAGCAGCAGACGGGGTATCTTCCACAGCAGCAGCAGCAGCAGACGGGGTATCTTCCCCAGCAGCAGCAGCAGACGGGGTATCTTCCCCAGCAGCAGCAGACGGGGTATCTTCCCCAGCAGCAGCACACGGGGTATCTTCCCCAGCAGCAGCAGCAGCAGACGGGGTATCTTCCCCAGCAGCAGCAGCAGACGGGGTATCTTCCCCAGCAGCAGCAGCAGACGGGGTATCTTCCCCAGCAGCAGCAGCAGACGGGGTATCTTCCCCAGCAGCTGCAGCAGACGGGGTATCTTCCCCAGCAGCAGCAGACGGGGTATCTTCCCCAGCAGCACCAGCAGCAGACGGGGTATCTTCCCCAGCAGCAGCAGCAGACGGGGTATCTTCCCCAGCAGCAGCAGCAGCAGACGGGGTATCTTCCCCAGCAGCAGCAGCAGACGGGGTATCTTCCCCGGCAGCAGCAGCAGACGGGGTATCTTCCCCAGCAGCAGCAGCAGACGGGGTATCTTCCCCAGCAGCAGTAGCAGCAGACGGGGTATCTTCCCCGGAAGCAGCAGCAGCATACGGGGTATCTTCCCCAGCAGCAGCAGCAGACGAAGTATCTTCCCCAGCAGCAGCAGCAGACGGGGTATCTTCCCCAGCAGCAGCAGCAGCAGACGGGGTATCTTCCCCAGCAGCAGCAGCAGCAGACAGGGTATCATCCCCAGCAGCAGCAGCAGCAGACGGGGTATCTTCCCCAGCAGCAGCAGCAGCAGCAGACGGGGTATCTTCTCCAGCAGCAGCAGCAGCAGACGGGGTATCTTCCCCAGCAGCAGCTCCAGCAGACGGGGTATCTTCCCCAGCAGCAGCAGCAGCAGACGGGGTATCTTCCCCAGCAGCAGCAGCAGCAGACGGGGTATCTTCCCCAGCAGCAGCAGCAGCAGACGGGGTATCTTCCCCAGCAGCAGCAGCAGACGGGGTATCTTCCCCAGCAGCAGCAGCAGCAGCAGACGGGGTATCTTCCCCGGCAGCAGCTGCAGCAGACGGGGTATCTTCCCCAGCAACAGCAGCAGCAGACGGGGTATCTTCCCCAGCAGCAGCAGACGGGGTATCTTCCCCGGCAGCAGCAGCAGACGGGGTATCTTCCCCAGCAGCAGCAGCAGCAGACGGGGTATCTTCTCAGCAGCAGCAGACGGGGTATCTTCCCCAGCAGCAGCAGCAGCAGCAGACGGGGTATCTTCCTCAGCAACAGCAGCAGCAGACGGGGTATCTTCCCCAGCAACAGCAGCAGCAGACGGGGTATCTTCCCCAGCAGCAGCAGACGGGGTATCTTCCCCAGCAGCAGCAGCAGCAGACGGGGTATCTTCCCCAGCAGCAGCAGCAGCAGCAGCAGACGGGGTATCTTCCCCAACAGCAGCAGCAGACGGGGTATCTTCCACAGCAGCAGCAACAGCAGCAGACGGGGTATCTTCCACAGCAGCAGCAGCAGCAGACGGGGTATCTTCCCCAGCAGCAGCAGCAGACGGGGTATCTTCCCCAGCAGCAGCAGACGGGGTATCTTCCCCAGCAGCAGCAGACGGGGTATCTTCCACAGCAGCAGCAGCAGCAGACGGGGTATCTTCCACAGCAGCAGCAGCAGCAGACGGGGTATCTTCCCCAGCAGCAGCAGAAGACGGGGTATCTTCCCCAGCAGCAGCAGCAGACGGGGTATCTTCCCCAGCAGCTGCAGCAGACGGGGTATCTTCCCCAGCAGCAGCAGACGGGGTATCTTCCCCAGCAGCAGCAGCAGCAGACGGGGTATCTTCCCCAGCAGCAGCAGCAGACGGGGTATCTTCCCCAGCAGCAGCAGCAGCAGACGGGGTATCTTCCCCAGCAGCAGCAGCAGACGGGGTATCTTCCCCGGCAGCAGCAGCAGACGGGGTATCTTCCCCAGCAGCAGCAGCAGACGGGGTATCTTCCCCAGCAGCAGCAGACGGGGTATCTTCCCCAGCAGCAGCAGCAGACGGGGTATCTTCCCCAGCAGCAGCAGCAGACGAAGTATCTTCCCCAGCAGCAGCAGCAGACGGGGTATCTTCCCCGGCAGCAGCAGCAGACGGAGTATCTTCCCCAGCAGCAGCAGCAGCAGCAGACGGGGTATCTTCCCCAGCAGCAGCAGCAGCAGACGGGGTATCTTCCCCGGCAGCAGCAGCAGCAGACGGGGTATCTTCCCCAGCAGCAGCAGCAGACGGGGTATCTTCCCCAGCAGCAGCAGACGGGGTATCTTCCCCAGCAGCAGCAGACGGGGTATCTTCCCCGGCAGCAGCAGCAGACGGGGTATCTTCCCCAGCAGCAGCAGCAGCAGACGGGGTATCTTCTCAGCAGCAGCAGACGGGGTATCTTCCCCAGCAGCAGCAGCAGCAGACGGGGTATCTTCCTCAGCAACAGCAGCAGCAGACGGGGTATCTTCCCCAGCAACAGCAGCAGCAGACGGGGTATCTTCCCCAGCAGCAGCAGACGGGGTATCTTCCCCAGCAGCAGCAGCAGCAGACGGGGTATCTTCCCCAGCAGCAGCAGCAGCAGACGGGGTATCTTCCCCAACAGCAGCAGCAGACGGGGTATCTTCCACAGCAGCAGCAACAGCAGCAGACGGGGTATCTTCCACAGCAGCAGCAGCAGCAGACGGGGTATCTTCCCCAGCAGCAGCAGCAGACGGGGTATCTTCCCCAGCAGCAGCAGACGGGGTATCTTCCCCAGCAGCAGCAGACGGGGTATCTTCCACAGCAGCAGCAGCAGCAGACGGGGTATCTTCCACAGCAGCAGCAGCAGCAGACGGGGTATCTTCCCCAGCAGCAGCAGCAGACGGGGTATCTTCCCCAGCAGCAGCAGCAGACGGGGAATCTTCCCCAGCAGCAGCAGCAGACGGGGTATCTTCCCCAGCAGCAGCAGCAGCAGCAGACGGGGTATCTTCCCCAACAGCAGCAGCAGACGGGGTATCTTCCACAGCAGCAGCAACAGCAGCAGACGGGGTATCTTCCACAGCAGCAGCAGCAGCAGACGGGGTATCTTCCCCAGCAGCAGCAGCAGACGGGGTATCTTCCCCAGCAGCAGCAGACGGGGTATCTTCCCCAGCAGCAGCAGACGGGGTATCTTCCACAGCAGCAGCAGCAGCAGACGGGGTATCTTCCCCAGCAGCAGCAGCAGACGGGGTATCTTCCCCAGCAGCAGCAGCAGACGGGGTATCTTCCCCAGCAGCAGCAGACGGGGTATCTTCCACAGCAGCAGCAGCAGCAGCAGACGGGGTATCTTCCCCAGCAGCAGCAGCAGACGGGGTATCTTCCCCAGCAGCAGAAGCAGACGGGGTATCTTCCCCAGCAGCAGCAGCAGACGGGGTATCTTCCACAGCAGCAGCAGACGGGGTATCTTCCACAGCAGCAGCAGACGGGGTGTCTTCCCCAGCAGCAGCAGACGGGGTATCTTCCACAGCAGCAGCAGCAGCAACAGACGGGGTATCTTTCCCAGCAGTAGCAGACGGGGTATCTTCCACAACAGCAGCAGCAGCAGACGGGGTATCTTCCACAACAGCAGCAGCAGCAGACGGGGTATCTTCCCCAGCAGCAGCAGCAGCAGCAGACGGGGTATCTTCCCCAACAGCAGCAGCAGACGGGGTATCTTCCACAGCAGCAGCAACAGCAGCAGACGGGGTATCTTCCACAGCAGCAGCAGCAGCAGACGGGGTATCTTCCCCAGCAGCAGCAGCAGACGGGGTATCTTCCCCAGCAGCAGCAGACGGGGTATCTTCCCCAGCAGCAGCAGACGGGGTATCTTCCCCAGCAGCAGCAGACGGGGTATCTTCCCCAGCAGCAGCAGCAGCAGACGGGGTATCTTCCCCAGCAGCAGCAGCAGCAGACGGGGTATCTTCCCCAGCAGCAGCAGCAGACGGGGTATCTTCCCCAGCAGCAGCAGACGGGGTATCTTCCCCAGCAGCAGCAGCAGACGGGGTTTCTTCCCCAGCAGCAGCAGCAGCAGCAGACGGGGTATCTTCCCCGGCAGCAGCTGCAGCAGACGGGGTATCTTCCCCAGCAACAGCAGCAGCAGACGGAGTATCTTCCCCAGCAGCAGCAGACGGGGTATCTTCCCCGGCAGCAGCAGCAGACGGGGTATCTTCCCCAGCAGCAGCAGCAGCAGACGGGGTATCTTCTCAGCAGCAGCAGACGGGGTATCTTCCCCAGCAGCAGCAGCAGCAGACGGGGTATCTTCCTCAGCAACAGCAGCAGCAGACGGGGTATCTTCCCCAGCAACAGCAGCAGCAGACGGGGTATCTTCCCCAGCAGCAGCAGACGGGGTATCTTCCCCAGCAGCAGCAGCAGCAGACGGGGTATCTTCCACAGCAGTAACAGACGGGGTATCTTCCACAGCAGCAGCAGACGGGGTATCTTCCCCAGCAGCAGCAGACTGGGTATCTTCCCCAGCAGCAGCAGCAGCAGACGGGGTATCTTCCCCAGCAGCAGCAGCAGCAGACGGGGTATCTTCCCCAGCAACAGCAGCAGCAGACGGGGTATCTTCCCCAGCAGCAGCAGCAGACGGGGTATCTTCCCCAGCAGCAGCAGCAGCAGACGGGGTATCTTCCCCGGCAGCAGCAGCAGCAGACGGGGTATCTTCCCCAGCAGCAGCAGCAGACGGGGTATCTTCCACAGCAGCAGCAGACGGGGTATCTTCCCCAGCAGCAGCAGACGGGGTATCTTCCCCAGCAGCAGCAGACGGGGTATCTTCCCCAGCAGCAGCAGACGGGGTATCTTCCCCAGCAGCAGCAGCAGACGGGGTATCTTCCCCAGCAGCAGCAGCAGCAGACGGGGTATCTTCCCCAGCAGCAGCTGCAGCAGACGGGGTATCTTCCTCAGCAGCAGCAGCAGCAGCAGACGGGGTATCTTCCCCGGCAGCAGCAGACGGGGTATCTTCCCCGGCAGCAGCAGCAGACGGGGTATCTTCCCCAGCAGCAGCAGCAGCAGCAGACGGGGTATCTTTCCCAGCAGCAGCAGACGGGGTATCTTCCCCAGCAGCAGCAGCAGCAGACGGGGTATCTTCCCCAGCAGCAGCAGCAGACGGGGTATCTTCCCCAGCAGCAGCAGCAGCAGACGGGGTATCTTCCCCAGCAGCAGCAGCAGACGGGGTATCTTCCCCGGCAGCAGCAGCAGACGGGGTATCTTCCCCAGCAGCAGTAGCAGCAGACGGGGTATCTTCCCCGGCAGCAGCAGCAGCATACGGGGTATCTTCCCCAGCAGCAGCAGCAGACGAAGTATCTTCCCCAGCAGCAGCAGCAGACGGGGTATCTTCCCCAGCAACAGCAGCAGCAGACGGGGTATCTTCCCCAGCAGCAGCAGCAGCAGACGGGGTATCTTCCCCAGCAGCAGCAGCAGCAGCAGACGGGGTATCTTCTCCAGCAGCAGCAGCAGCAGACGGGGTATCTTCCCCAGCAGCAGCAGACGGGGTATCTTCCCCAGCAGCAGCAGCAGCAGACGGGGTATCTTCCCCAGCAGCAGCAGCAGCAGCAGACGGGGTATCTTCCCCAGCAGCAGCAGACGGGGTATCTTCCCCAGCAGCAGCAGCAGACGGGGTATCTTCCACAGCAGCAGCAGACGGGGTATCTTCCCCAGCAGCAGCAGACGGGGTATCTTCCCCAGCAGCAGCAGACGGGGTATCTTCCCCAGCAGCAGCAGACGGGGTATCTTCCCCAGCAGCAGCAGCAGACGGGGTATCTTCCCCAGCAGCAGCAGCAGCAGCAGACGGGGTATCTTCCCCGGCAGCAGCTGCAGCAGACGGGGTATCTTCCCCAGCAACAGCAGCAGCAGACGGAGTATCTTCCCCAGCAGCAGCAGACGGGGTATCTTCCCCAGCAGCTGCAGCAGACGGGGTATCTTCCCCAGCAGCAGCAGACGGGGTATCTTCCCCAGCAGCAGCAGCAGCAGACGGGGTATCTTCCCCAGCAGCAGCAGCAGACGGGGTATCTTCCCCAGCAGCAGCAGCAGCAGACGGGGTATCTTCCCCAGCAGCAGCAGCAGACGGGGTATCTTCCCCGGCAGCAGCAGCAGACGGTGTATCTTCCCCAGCAGCAGCAGCAGACGGGGTATCTTCCCCGGCAGCAGCAGCAGCAGACGGGGTATCTTCCCCAGCAGCAGCAGCAGATGAAGTATCTTCCCCAGCAGCAGCAGCAGACGGGGTATCTTCCCCGGCAGCAGCAGCAGCAGACGGGGTATCTTCCCCAGCAGCAGCAGCAGCA
The DNA here is from genome assembly GCF_040958095.1 of Procambarus clarkii. Classification (NCBI taxonomy): domain Eukaryota; kingdom Metazoa; phylum Arthropoda; class Malacostraca; order Decapoda; family Cambaridae; genus Procambarus; species Procambarus clarkii. The sequence goes on from NC_091156.1 coordinate 22,121,003, forward strand.
GACGGGGTATCTTCCACAGCAGCAGCAGCAGACGGGGTATCTTCCCCAGCAGCAGCAGCAGACGGGGTATCTTCCTCAGCAGCAGCAGCAGACGGGGTATCTTCCCCAGCAGCAGCAGCAACAGACGGGGTATCTTCCCCAGCAGCAGCAGCAGCAGCAGACGGGGTATCTTCCACAGCAGCAGCAGCAGACGGGGTATCTTCCCCAGCAGCAGCAGCAGCAGCAGACGGGGTATCTTCCCCAGCAGCAGCAGCAGCAGACGGGGTATCTTCCACAGCAGCAGCAGACGGGGTATCTTCCACAGCAGCAGCAGCAACAGACGGGGTATCTTCCACAGCAGCAGCAGCAACAGACGGGGTATCTTCCACAGCAGCAGCAGACGGGGTATCTTCCACAGCAGCAGCAGCAGCAGCAGACGGGGTATCTTCCACAGCAGCAGCAGCAACAGACGGGGTATCTTCCACAGCACAGCAGACGGGGTATCTTCCACAGCAGCAGCAGCAGACGGGGTATCATCCCCAGCAGCAGCAGCAGCAGACGGGGTATCTTCCCCAGCAGCAGCAGCAACAGACGGGGTATCTTCCACAGCAGCAGCAGCAACAGACGGTGTATCTTCCACAGCAGCAGCAGACGGGGTATCTTCCACAGCAGCAGCAGCAGACGGGGTATCTTCCCCAGCAGCAGCAGCAACAGACGGGGTATCTTCCACAGCAGCAGCAGCAACAGATGGGGTATCTTCCACAGCAGCAGCAGACGGGGTATCTTCCACAGCAGCAGCAGCAGACGGGGTATCTTCCCCAGCAGCAGCAGCAGCAGACGGGGTATCTTCCTCAACAGCAGCAGCAGACGGGGTATCTTCCACAGCAGCAGCAGCAGCAGCAGACGGGGTATCTTCCACAGCAGCAGCAGCAGGCGGGGTATCTTCCCCAGCAGCAGCAACAGCAGACGGGGTATCTTCCCCAGCAGCAGCAGCAGCAGACGGGGTATCTTCCACAACAGCAGCAGCAGACGGGGTATCTTCCACAGCAGCAGCAGCAGACGGGGTATCTTCCACAGCAGCAGCAGCAGACGGGGTATCTTCCCCAGCAGCAGCAGCAGCAGACGGGGTATCTTCCACAACAGCAGCAGCAGACGGGGTATCTTCCACAGCAGCAGCAGCAGACGGGGTATCTTCCACAGCAGCAGCAGCAGACGGGGTATCTTCCACAGCAGCAGCAGCAGACGGGGTATCTTCCCCAGCAGCAGCAGCAGCAGACGGGGTATCTTCCACAGTAGCAGCAGCAGCAGCAGCAGCAGCAGACGGGGTATCTTCCACAGCAGCAGCTGCAGACGGGGTATCTTCCCCAGCAGCAGCAACAGATGGGGTATCTTCCACAGCAGCAGCAGCAGACGGGGTATCTTCCCCAGCAGCAGCAACAGATGGGGTATCTTCCCCAGCAGCAGCAGCTGACTGGGTATCTTCCACAGCAGCAGCAGCAGCAGACGGGGTATCTTCCACAGCAGCAGCAGCAGACGGGGTATCTTCCCCAGCAGCAGCAGACGGGGTATCTTCCACAACAGCAGCAGCAGACGGGGTATCTTCCACAGCAGCAGCAGCAGCAGCAGCAGCAGACGGGGTATCTTCCACAGCAGCAGCAGCAGACGGGGTATCTTCCCCAGCATCAGCAGCAGCAGACGGGGTATCTTCCACAGCAGCAGCAGCAGACGCGGTATCTTCCACAGCAGCAGCAGCAGCAGACGGGGTATCTTCCACAGCAGCAGCAGCAGCAGACGGGGTATCTTCCACAGCAGCAGCAGCAGCAGCAGCAGCAGACGGGGTATCTTCCACAGCAGCAGCAGCAGCAGCAGCAGCAGACGGGGTATCTTCCACAGCAGCGGCAGCAGACGGGGTATCTTCCCCAGCAGCAGCAACAGATGGGGTATCTTCCACAGCAGCAGCAGCAGACGGGGTATCTTCCCCAGCAGCAGCAACAGATGGGGTATCTTCCCCAGCAGCAGCAGCAGACGGGGTATCTTCTCCAGCAGTAGCAGCAGCAGCAGCAGGAGCAGACGGGGTATCTTCCACAGCAGCAGCAGCAGCAGACGGGGTATCTTCCACAGCAGCAACAGACGGGGTATCTTCCCCAGCAGCACCAGCAGACGGGGTATCTTCCCCAGCAGCAGCAGCAGCAGACGGGGTATCTTCCCCAGCAGCAGCAGCAGCAGACGGGGTATCTTCCCCAGCAGCAGCAGCAGCAGACGGGGTATCTTCCACAGCAGCAGCAGCAACAGACGGGGTATCTTCTCCAGCAGCAGCAGCAGCAGCAGACGGGGTATCTTCCACAGCAGCAGCAGCAACAGACGGGTTATCTTCTCCAGCAGCAGCAGCAGCAGACGGGGTATCTTCCACAACAGCAGCAACAGACGGGGTATCTTCCCCAATAGCAGCAGCAACAGACGGGGTATCTTCCACAACAACAGCAACAGACGGGGTATCTTCCCCAGCAGCAGCAGCAACAGACGGGGTATCTTCCTCAACAGCAGCAACAGACGGGGTATCTTCCACAACAGCAGCAACAGACGGGGGTATCTTTCACAGCAGCAGCAGCAGCAACAGACGGGGTATCTTCCACAGCAGCAGCAGCAGACGGGGTATCTTCCACAGCAGCAGCAGACGGGGTATCTTCCACAGCAGCAGCAGCAGACGGGGTATCTTCCACAGCAGCAGCAGCAACAGACGGGGTATCTTTCACAACAGCAGCAACAGACGGGGTATCTTCCACAACAGCAGCAACAGACGGGGTATCTTCCACAACAGCAGCAACAGACGGGGTATCTTCCACAGCAGCAGCAGCAGCAACAGACGGGGTATCTTCCACAGCAGCAGCAGCAGACGGGGTATCTTCCACAGCAGCAGCAGCAGACGGGGTATCTTCCACAGCAGCAGCAGCAGCAGACGGGGTATCTTCCCCAGCAGCAGCAGACGGGGTATCTTCCACAGCAGCAGCAGCAACAGACGGGGTATCTTCCACAACAGCAGCAACAGACGGGGTATCTTCCACAACAGCAGCAACAGACGGGGTATCTTCCACAGCAGCAGCAGCAACAGACGGGGTATCTTCCCCGGCAGCAGCAGCAGACGGGGTATCTTCCCCAGCAGCTGCAGCAGACGGGGTATCTTCCCCAGCAGCAGCAGACGGGGTATCTTCCCCAGCAGCAGCAGCAGCAGACGGGGTATCTTCCCCAGCAGCAGCAGCAGACGGGGTATCTTCCCCAGCAGCAGCAGACGGGGTATCTTCCCCAGCAGCAGCAGCAGACGGGGTATCTTCCCCGGCAGCAGCAGCAGACGGGGTATCTTCCCCAGCAGCAGCAGCAGACGGGGTATCTTCCCCGGCAGCAGCAGCAGCAGACGGGGTATCTTCCCCAGCAGCAGCAGCAGATGAAGTATCTTCCCCAGCAGCAGCAGCAGACGGGGTATCTTCCCCGGCAGCAGCAGCAGCAGACGGGGTATCTTCCCCAGCAGCAGCAGCAGCAGACGGGGTATCTTCCACAGCAGCAGCAGCAGACGGGGTATCTTCCCCAGCAGCAGCAGCAGACGGGGTATCTTCCTCAGCAGCAGCAGCAGACGGGGTATCTTCCCCAGCAGCAGCAGCAACAGACGGGGTATCTTCCCCAGCAGCAGCAGCAGCAGACGGGGTATCTTCCACAGCAGCAGCAGCAGCAGCAGACGGGGTATCTTCCCCAGCAGCAGCAGCAGCAGCAGACGGGGTATCTTCCCCAGCAGCAGCAGCAGCAGACGGGGTATCTTCCACAGCAGCAGCAGACGGGGTATCTTCCACAGCAGCAGCAGACGGGGTATCTTCCACAGCAGCAGCAGCAACAGACGGGGTATCTTCCACAGCAGCAGCAGACGGGGTATCTTCCACAGCAGCAGCAGCAACAGACGGGGTATCTTCAACAGCAGCAGCAGCAACAGACGGGGTATCTTCCACAGCAGCAGCAGACGGGGTATCTTCCACAGCAGCAGCAGCAGCAGCAGACGGGGTATCTTCCACAGCAGCAGCAGCAACAGACGGGGTATCTTCCACAGCACAGCAGACGGGGTATCTTCCACAGCAGCAGCAGCAGACGGGGTATTATCCCCAGCAGCAGCAGCAGCAGACGGGGTATCTTCCCCAGCAGCAGCAGCAACAGACGGGGTATCTTCCACAGCAGCAGCAGCAACAGACGGTGTATCTTCCACAGCAGCAGCAGACGGGGTATCTTCCACAGCAGCAGCAGCAGACGGGGTATCTTCCCCAGCAGCAGCAGCAACAGACGGGGTATCTTCCACAGCAGCAGCAGCAACAGATGGGGTATCTTCCACAGCAGCAGCAGACGGGGTATCTTCCACAGCAGCAGCAGCAGACGGGGTATCTTCCCCAGCAGCAGCAGCAGACGGGGTATCTTCCTCAACAGCAGCAGCAGACGGGGTATCTTCCACAGCAGCAGCAGCAGCAGCAGACGGGGTATCTTCCACAGCAGCAGCAGCAGGCGGGGTATCTTCCCCAGCAGCAGCAACAGATGGGGTATCTTCCACAACAGCAGCAGCAGCAGACGGGGTATCTTCCCCAGCAGCAGCAGCAGCAGACGGGGTATCTTCCCCAGCAGCAGCAGCAGCAGACGGGGTATCTTCCACAACAGCAGCAGCAGACGGGGTATCTTCCACAGCAGCAGCAGCAGACGGGGTATCTTCCACAGCAGCAGCAGCAGACGGGGTATCTTCCCCAGCAGCAGCAGCAGCAGACGGGGTATCTTCCACAACAGCAGCAGCAGACGGGGTATCTTCCACAGCAGCAGCAGCAGCAGACGGGGTATCTTCCACAGCAGCAGCAGCAGACGGGGTATCTTCCACAGCAGCAGCAGCAGACGGGGTATCTTCCCCAGCAGCAGCAGCAGCAGACGGGGTATCTTCCACAGTAGCAGCAGCAGCAGCAGCAGCAGCAGACGGGGTATCTTCCACAGCAGCAGCTGCAGACGGGGTATCTTCCCCAGCAGCAGCAACAGATGGGGTATCTTCCACAGCAGCAGCAGCAGACGGGGTATCTTCCCCAGCAGCAGCAACAGATGGGGTATCTTCCCCAGCAGCAGCAGCAGACGGGGTATCTTCCACAGCAGCAGCAGCAGCAAACGGGGTATCTTCCACAGCAGCAGCAGCAGACGGGGTATCTTCCCCAGCAGCAGCAGCAGCAGACGGGGTATCTTCCACAACAGCAGCAGCAGACGGGGTATCTTCCACAGCAGCAGCAGCAGACGGGGTATCTTCCACAGCAGCAGCAGCAGACGGGGTATCTTCCCCAGCAGCAGCAGCAGCAGACGGGGTATCTTCCACAGCAGCAGCAGCAGACGCGGTATCTTCCACAGCAGCAGCAGCAGCAGACGGGGTATCTTCCACAGCAGCAGCAGCAGCAGACGGGGTATCTTCCACAGCAGCAGCAGCAGCAGCAGACGGGGTATCTTCCACAGCAGCAGCAGCAGACGGGGTATCTTCCCCAGCAGCAGCAACAGATGGGGTATCTTCCACAGCAGCAGCAGCAGACGGGGTATCTTCCCCAGCAGCAGCAACAGATGGGGTATCTTCCCCAGCAGCAGCAGCAGACGGGGTATCTTCTCCAGCAGTAGCAGCAGCAGCAGCAGGAGCAGACGGGGTATCTTCCACAGCAGCAGCAGCAGCAGACGGGGTATCTTCCACAGCAGCAACAGACGGGGTATCTTCCCCAGCAGCACCAGCAGACGGGGTATCTTCCCCAGCAGCAGCAGCAGTAGACGGGGTATCTTCCCCAGCAGCAGCAGCAGCAGACGGGGTATCTTCCCCAGCAGCAGCAGCAGCAGACGGGGTATCTTCCACAGCAGCAGCAGCAACAGACGGGGTATCTTCTCCAGCAGCAGCAGCAGCAACAGACGGGGTATCTTCTCCAGCAGCAGCAGCAGCAGACGGGGTATCTTCCACAACAGCAGCAACAGACGGGGTATCTTCCCCAGTAGCAGCAGCAACAGACGGGGTATCTTCCACAACAACAGCAACAGACGGGGTATCTTCCCCAGCAGCAGCAGCAACAGACGGGGTATCTTCCTCAACAGCAGCAACAGACGGGGTATCTTCCACAACAGCAGCAACAGACGGGGGTATCTTTCACAGCAGCAGCAGCAGCAACAGACGGGGTATCTTCCACAGCAGCAGCAGCAGACGGGGTATCTTCCACAGCAGCAGCAGACGGGGTATCTTCCACAGCAGCAGCAGCAGACGGGGTATCTTCCACAGCAGCAGCAGCAACAGACGGGGTATCTTTCACAACAGCAGCAACAGACGGGGTATCTTCCACAACAGCAGCAACAGACGGGGTATCTTCCACAACAGCAGCAACAGACGGGGTATCTTCCACAGCAGCAGCAGCAGCAACAGACGGGGTATCTTCCACAGCAGCAGCAGCAGACGGGGTATCTTCCACAGCAGCAGCAGCAGACGGGGTATCTTCCACAGCAGCAGCAGCAGCAGCAGACGGGGTATCTTCCCCAGCAGCAGCAGACGGGGTATCTTCCACAGCAGCAGCAGCAACAGACGGGGTATCTTCCACAACAGCAGCAACAGACGGGGTATCTTCCACAACAGCAGCAACAGACGGGGTATCTTCCACAGCAGCAGCAGCAACAGACGGGGTATCTTCCACAACAGCAGCAACAGACGGGGTATCTTCCACAACAGCAGCAACAGACGGGGTATCTTCCACAGCAGCAGCAGCAACAGACGGGGTATCTTCTCCAGCAGCAGCAGCAGACGGGGTATCTTCCACAACAGCAGCAAGAGACGGGGTATCTTCCACAGCAGCAGCAGAAACAGGCGGGGTATCGTCCACAACAACAGCAGCAGCGACAGGTCCAACAGTAGAACCAGCATCTTTATCATTCACAGCCACAGATGGCCTGGCCATACGTGGACTGCTGTGTCTAAAGACGCCATGGCTTGGGGAGTAGGTCGGTGTGGCATTATTTTCAGGGCTTATTATTAAAGTCACTATAGCCCGTTCTTGCAGTGTCTGAGCTAATTTTCCACCCTCCCTACCCTTGACCACCTTCCCTACCCTCCACCACCTTCCCTACCCTTGACCACCTTCCCTACCCTTGACCACCTTCCCTACCCTCCACCACCTTCCCTACCCTTGACCACCTTCCCTACCCTTGACCACCTTCCCTACCCTTGACCACCTTCCCTACCCTTGACCACGTTCCCTACCCTTCATCACCTTCCCTACCCTCCACCACCTTCCCTACCCTTGACCACCTTCCCTACCCTCCACCACCTTCCCTACCCTCCACCACCTTCCCTACCCTTGACCACCTTCCCTACCCTCCACCACCTTCCCTACCCTCCACCACCTTCCCTACCCTTGACCACCTTCCCTACCCTCCACCACCTTCCCTACCCTCCACCACCTTCCCTACCCTCGACCACCTTCCCTACCCTTGACCACCTTCCCTACCCTCCACCACCTTCCCTACCCTCCACCACCTTCCCTACCCTCGACCACCTTCCCTACCCTTGACCACCTTCCCTACCCTTGACCACCTTCCCTACCCTTGACCACCTTCCCTACCCTTGACCACCTTCCCTACCCTTGACCACCTTCCCTACCCTTGACCACCTTCCCTACCCTTGACCACCTTCCCTACCCTTGACCACCTTCCCTACCCTTGACCACCTTCCCTACCCTCCACCACCTTCCCTACCCTTGACCACCTTCCCTACCCTCCACCACCTTCCCTACCCTTGACCACCTTCCCTACCCTCCACCACCTTCCCTACCCTTGACCACCTTCCCTACCCTCCACCACCTTCCCTACCCTTGACCACCTTCCCTACCCTCCACCACCTTCCCTACCCTTGACCACCTTCCCTACCCTTGACCACCTTCCCTACCCTCCACCACCTTCCCTACCCTTGACCACCTTCCCTACCCTCCACCACCTTCCCTACCCTTGACCACCTTCCCTACCCTTGACCACCTTCCCTACCCTTCACCACCTTCCCTACCCTCCACCACCTTCCCTACCCTCCACCACCTTCCCTACCCTCGACCACCTTCCCTACCCTTGACCACCTTCCCTACCCTCCACCACCTTCCCTACCCTCCACCACCTTCCCTACCCTTGACCACCTTCCCTACCCTCCACCACCTTCCCTACCCTTGACCACCTTCCCTACCCTTGACCACCTTCCCTACCCTTGACCACCTTCCCTACCCTTGACCACCTTCCCTACCCTTCACCACCTTCCCTACCCTCCACCACCTTCCCTACCCTCCACCACCTTCCCTACCCTTGACCACCTTCCCTACCCTTGACCACCTTCCCTACCCTCCACCACCTTCCCTACCCTCGACCACCTTCCCTACCCTTGACCACCTTCCCTACCCTCCACCACCTTCCCTACCCTTCACCACCTTCCCTGCCCTCCACCACCTTCCCTACCCTTGACCACCTTCCCTACCCTTGACCACCTTCCCTACCCTCCACCACCTTCCCTACCCTCCACCACCTTCCCTACCCTCCACCACCTTCCCTACCCTTGACCACCTTCCCTACCGTTGACCACCTTCCCTACCCTCCACCACCTTCCCTACCCTTCACCACCTTCCCTACCCTCCACCACCTTCCCTACCCTCCACCACCTTCCCTACCCTTCACCACCTTCCCTACCCTCCACCACCTTCCCTACCCTTGACCACCTTCCCTACCCTTGACCACCTTCCCTACCCTCCACCACCTTCCCTACCCTTCACCACCTTCCCTACCCTCCACCACCTTCCCTACCCTCCACCACCTTCCCTACCCTTCACCACCTTCCCTACCCTCCACCACCTTCCCTACCCTCCACCACCTTCCCTACCCTTGACCACCTTCCCTACCCTTGACCACCTTCCCTACCCTTGACCACCTTCCCTACCCTTCACCACCTTCCCTACCCTTCACCACCTTCCCTACCCTTGACCACCTTCCCTACCCTTGACCACCTTCCCTACCCTTCACCACCTTCCCTACCCTTGACCACCTTCCCTACCCTTCACCACCTTCCCTACCCTTCACCACCTTCCCTACCCTTGACCACCTTCCCTACCCTTGACCACCTTCCCTACCCTTCACCACCTTCCCTACCCTTGACCACCTTCCCTACCCTTGACCACCTTCCCTACCCTTCACCACCTTCCCTACCCTTCACCACCTTCCCTACCCTTGACCACCTTCCCTACCCTTGACCACCTTCCCTACCCTTGACCACCTTCCCTACCCTTGACCACCTTCCCTACCCTTGACCACCTTCCCTACCCTTGACCACCTTCCCTACCCTTCACCACCTTCCCTACCCTTGACCACCTTCCCTACCCTTCACCACCTTCCCTACCCTTGACCACCTTCCCTACCCTTCACCACCTTCCCTACCCTTGACCACCTTCCCTACCCTTGACCACCTTCCCTACCCTTCACCACCTTCCCTACCCTTGACCACCTTCCCTACCCTTCACCACCTTCCCTACCCTTGACCACCTTCCCTACCCTTGACCACCTTCCCTACCCTTCACCACCTTCCCTACCCTTCACCACCTTCCCTACCCTTGACCACCTTCCCTACCCTTCACCACCTTCCCTACCCTTGACCACCTTCCCTACCCTTGACCACCTTCCCTACCCTTCACCACCTTCCCTACCCTTGACCACCTTCCCTACCCTTCACCACCTTCCCTACCCTTCACCACCTTCCCTACCCTTCACCACCTTCCCTACCCTTGACCACCTTCCCTACCCTTCACCACCTTCCCTACCCTTGACCACCTTCCCTACCCTTGACCACCTTCCCTACCCTTCACCACCTTCCCTACCCTTCACCACCTTCCCTACCCTTCACCACCTTCCCTACCCTTCACCACCTTCCCTACCCTTCACCACCTTCCCTACCCTTCACCACCTTCCCTACCCTTCACCACCTTCCCTACCCTTGACCACCTTCCCTACCCTTGACCACCTTCCCTACCCTTCACCACCTTCCCTACCCTTGACCACCTTCCCTACCCTTGACCACCTTCCCTACCCTTCACCACCTTCCCTACCCTTCACCACCTTCCCTACCCTTCACCACCTTCCCTACCCTTCACCACCTTCCCTACCCTTCACCACCTTCCCTACCCTTCACCACCTTCCCTACCCTTGACCACCTTCCCTACCCTTGACCACCTTCCCTACCCTTGACCACCTTCCCTACCCTTCACCACCTTCCCTACCCTTCACCACCTTCCCTACCCTTCACCACCTTCCCTACCCTTGACCACCTTCCCTACCCTTCACCACCTTCCCTACCCTTCACCACCTTCCCTACCCTTGACCACCTTCCCTACCCTTCACCACCTTCCCTACCCTTCACCACCTTCCCTACCCTTCACCACCTTCCCTACCCTTCACCACCTTCCCTACCCTCCACCACCTTCCCTACCCTCGACCACCTTCCCTACCCTTCACCACCTTCCCTACCCTTCACCACCTTCCCTACCCTTGACCACCTTCCCTACCCTTCACCACCTTCCCTACCCTTCACCACCTTCCCTACCCTTCACCACCTTCCCTACCCTTCACCACCTTCCCTACCCTTGACCACCTTCCCTACCCTTCACCACCTTCCCTACCCTTCACCACCTTCCCTACCCTTCACCACCTTCCCTACCCTTCACCACCTTCCCTACCCTTCACCACCTTCCCTACCCTTCACCACCTTCCCTACCCTTCACCACCTTCCCTACCCTTGACCACCTTCCCTACCCTTCACCACCTTCCCTACCCTTCACCACCTTCCCTACCCTTGACCACCTTCCCTACCCTTGACCACCTTCCCTGCCCTTGACCACCTTCCCTACCCTTCACCACCTTCCCTACCCTTCACCACCTTCCCTACCCTTCACCACCTTCCCTACCCTTGACCACCTTCCCTGCCCTTGACCACCTTCCCTACCCTTCACCACCTTCCCTACCCTTCACCACCTTCCCTACCCTTCACCACCTTCCCTACCCTTGACCACCTTCCCTACCCTTCACCACCTTCCCTACCCTTCACCACCTTCCCTACCCTTCACCACCTTCCCTACCCTTCACCACCTTCCCTACCCTTGACCACCTTCCCTACCCTTCACCACCTTCCCTACCCTTGACCACCTTCCCTACCCTTCACCACCTTCCCTACCCTTGACCACCTTCCCTACCCTTCACCACCTTCCCTACCCTTGACCACCTTCCCTACCCTTCACCACCTTCCCTACCCGTCACCACCTTCCCTACCCTCCACCACCTTCCCTACCCTTCACCACCTTCCCTACCCTTCACCACCTTCCCTACCCTTCACCACCTTCCCTACCCTTCACCACCTTCCCTACCCTTCACCACCTTCCCTACCCTTGACCACCTTCCCTACCCTTCACCACCTTCCCTACCCTTGACCACCTTCCCTACCCTTCACCACCTTCCCTACCCTTGACCACCTTCCCTACCCTTCACCACCTTCCCTACCCTTGACCACCTTCCCTACCCTTGACCACCTTCCCTACCCGTCACAACCTTCCCTACCCTCCACCACCTTCCCTACCCTTCACCACCTTCCCTACCCTTGACCACCTTCCCTACCCTTCTCCACCTTCCCTACCCTTGACCACCTTCCCTACCCTTCACCACCTTCCCTACCCTTCACCACCTTCCCTACCCTTCACCACCTTCCCTACCCTTCACCACCTTCCCTACCCTTCACCACCTTCCCTACCCTTCACCACCTTCCCTACCCTTCCCCACCTTCCCTACCCTTCACCTCCTTCCCTACCCGTCACCACCTTCCCTACCCTTACCCACCTTCCCTACCCTTCACCACCTTCCCTACCCTTCACCACCTTCCCTACCCTTCACCACCTTCCCTACCCTTGACCACCTTCCCTACCCTTCACCACCTTCCCTACCCTTGACCACCTTCCCTACCCTTCACCACCTTCCCTACCCTTCACCACCTTCCCTACCCTTCACCACCTTCCCTACCCTTCACCACCTTCCCTACCCTTCACCACCTTCCCTACCCTTCACCACCTTCCCTACCCTTCACCACCTTCCCTACCCTTCACCACCTTCCCTACCCTTCCCCACCTTCCCTACCCTTCACCTCCTTCCCTACCCGTCACCACCTTCCCTACCCTTACCCACCTTCCCTACCCTTCACCACCTTCCCTACCCTTCACCACCTTCCCTACCCTTACCCACCTTCCCTACCCATCACCACCTTTTCTGCCCTTCACCACCTTCCCTACCCTTACCCACCTTCCCTACCCTTACCCACCTTCCCTACCCTTCACCACCTTCCCTACCCTTCACCACCTTCCCTACCCTTCACCACCTTCCCTATTCGTCACCACCTTCCCTACCAACATAGTGTGAGAAACACGTTCATCTCGACGATTGTATCCTTCCATCGCGTGAGGCAGGTAATATGCCGCCGTCTATGAGGGTGTGGGCGTACGTGTTTGTCTCGGTCACAAGATGGGTCATGAAGACATTGTCAAAATATGCCTGGACATATTCCATGTCCGCCATATCATCACTGGTATACGGGAATAAAGCTGTAACACCAACTTCGGTATCATCAAACGTTGGTATTTGAGGGACAAATGTGGCGTAATTCTCCCACACAAGTACACCAGGGGTGTACTTGTGAGGGAGTTGGCCGTGGTGTTGGCGCCAACACCACGGCCAACACCACCACAGGCACCAAAACCACGGCTACTTCGTCTGCTGCTGCTGCTGGAGCTGCATGAGGGTATGCTTAGCGCTGGGGCAGATTTCCGTACCGTAGGCCTACCACGAACACCTGATGTTGAGGGCCCACTATCGTCATGCTGGGAGACACGCTGCCGGCTGCCTCGACGTGTTGCTGTGGCAGCAAAACCCCGCCTGGTACCACCTCCACTGCTTGTACTCGGGTCGTCTACACTACTCGTGTGGACGCTGGGCATGCTGGGATTGTTTTTTAAGATGGCAGCGATCATTGGGGTCCCCAGCCATCCATTCCATACCCGCGTCCCCGTGGTTTCGATTTCGCTCTGGCATTTTCGCCTATACTGCAGACATCAGTAAAGTTTTTTTAAGAGTAGGCTTGCAAGAAGCGGATCGTGACTTTACTAAATTTCTCTGGGTAAAGGATCTGCAAGATCCTAATAGTGACGTCATCATCTACCGGATTGCTTCAGTATTATTTGGAGCCATATCTTCTACATTTTCACCCCAAGCTACTTTGGACACTCATCTGACACAATCTAAGAGTTCCTATAAGGCTGAAATTAGTAACAATCTGTACGTTGACAACTTCCAGGGAACAACTAATGATGAAAATAAATTAGTAGAAATTTATCATGAGGCTAATCGTGAACTGTTAGGGGCCAATATGCCTTTGCAATCATGGGACTCTAATAGCCAACAATTAAACCAGATAATCGAGAAAGAATTTCACGACTATCAAGTACCTAATAAATTAAGGTTCTAGGCATGGAATGGAACACGGCTATTGACGAGATGAATGTCAAATCAGTGCGAACTAATCAATCACCCCTAGCCATGAGAAAATTACTCACATATGTCAATCAACCATTTAACCCTGATATGGGCTTGCTTAGTCCCATTTTAATTAGGGGCAAACTCCTCGTGCAGGAGTACTGGCAGAAAAATATGGGTTGGGATGGTCCGTTACCAATGGAGCTGCAAGACAAGTGGCAGATTTAACTGCCATTTCAGTTAAACTATGTTTAACTGTGGATTTCAATACACTAAGTGTTCTGAAATTTCCACGTAACGCCTTACGACAGAACTTACCCACTAATTTACATGTGCTCTGCGATGCCTCAGGTAAAGCATATGGCGCAGTAGCCTATTTAGTTAACACACAACAGTCATTTCTACTTCAAAGGCAAGGGTGGCCCCAATTAAAAAGAGGTCCTTACCCCAAATGGAGTTAACTGCCTTATTAGTAGGAGTAAGGTTGGCTCATTGACTGGCTAAGATACTCAGCAATATTCACTTTGGTGAGATCGTAGTGTGGTCAGACAATGAGGCAGTCTTACAATGGGTAAGAAATAATAATAACAAAACTCCCTACGTTAGCAATCGAGTTAGGGAAATACATGAACTATCTGTTGGATATAAATTGAGACATGTCCCTACTAAGGACAATCCAGCCGATTACCCATCAAGAGGTTTAACACTAAAACAGTTAGTTAAGGCTCAGATGAGGTTTAATAGACCCCCATGGCTGATTAGTGGTCAGTGGCCTAAACAAAAGCCACAAGTCATAGTGACCAACATCACTACACCCACGGTGGATCCTGAACCTCCTGAATGGATGATCTCAGATAATGGGTCAAATTTTGTGGCCGGAGAAGCCCCGAGTCCCTCGCACTTAATTCATGGTAGTCTTCTGAGCCTTCTAATATCTCTGGCAGACGAGGATCCAGCTGACCCTTCACATGTTTCCCCATGACTTGGTGGAAAGTGTTAAACATCTTTCAGGGGTAATAGAGAAGTGGCATAAAATATGGACTCGTGAATACCTCACCGCTCTGAGAGAATACCATTATGGAGCTACGAGCCCCTATTATAAAGTTCAATTGAAACTAGGAGATCCAGTCCTAGTCGACAGTGACGGACCCAGGTCAGATTAGCCTATAGGCAAGACTGTCGATGTCCACCCAGATCGCCAAGGCATCCTGCGAATAGTAAAGGTACAGTGTCGAGGCACTACGACCTTGAAAACACTGGAAAAGTTGGTACCTCTAGAATTAGCTGAACATGAATGTTCAACCGAGTCAACTTTACCCCAAGTTTCAGAAGACAGAGAACTGTTCAACAGAGCATAGGACCATCTACAGTCGCTGCTCAAAAATGTAAATTGTAACTTCAACAATACTTTAATTCTTAATAATTGTAATTAATTTATCATTCGATTTTGAATCGATCATGATGATAGAGTGATGTAACCGTAACTGAACAGTTATAAGTCACTATGACCCTAGACAGTGACCCCACTGTGGATTCGAAGTCGTCTTGAGCTTAAATGACACAATCAGATTAAATTTATAATCTAATTTCATGTTGAACACAGCATATACATATATACCATCTATTTTTGAATATTTCTGAGTTTACAGATTCATTCTGTGACTGAGTAATTTAACCCTAACACGTCATAAAGACACAGTCACATATCTACTGTAGATTTAGAAATTCTTATTTTAGATGATGTAAAACTTTAGTGTTATTACATTTAATGTTATAACATTCCCAGGTGATCCTGGGATGTGCGGGGAAGGAGGGGCAGGAGGGGTGGTCCTGGGATATGCGGGTGGCAGGAGAGGTGGTCCTGGGATGTGTGGGGTGGCCGGAGGTGTGGTAGACAGCTTCCTGGTAGTAACAAGATACTCGCTGCCGGAGACAACTTGGGCAGAAGCCGCTCAAGATCTCTGAGACTGCTTGGTTCCCGCTCCTGACCTGGCCCCCATGTTTATGTTGTGTACTGTGACCTGCCCCCATGTTTATGTTGTGTACTGTGACCTGCCCCCATGTTGTGTACTGTGACCTGCCCCCATGTTGGGTACTGTGACCTGCCCCCATGTTGTGTACTGTGACCTGCCCCCATGTTGTGTACTGTGACCTGCCCCCATGTTGTGTACTGTGACCTGCCCCCATGTTGTGTACTGTGACCTGCCCCCATGTTGTGTACTGTGACCTGCCCCCATGTTGTGTACTGTGACCCGCCCCCATGTGTACTGTAACCTGCCCCCATGTTGTGTACTGTGACCTGCCCCCATGTTGTGTACTGTGACCTGCCCCCATGTTGTGTACTGTGACCTGCCCCCATGTTGTGTACTGTGACCTGCCCCATGTTGTGTACTGTGACCTGCCCCCATGTTGTGTACTGTGACCTGCCCCCATGTTGTGTACTGTGACCTGCCCCATGTTGTGTACTGTGACCTGCCCCCATGTTGTGTACTGTGACCTGCCCCCATGTTTATGTTGTGTACTGTGACCTGCCCCCATGTTTATGTTGTGTACTGTGACCTGCCCCCATGTTTATGTTGTGTACTGTGACCTGCCCCATGTTGTGTACTGTGACTTGCCCCATGTTGTGTACTGTGACCTGCCCCATGTTTATGTTGTGTACTGTGACCTGCCCCATGTTCATGTTGTGTACTGTGACCTGCACCCCATGTTTATGTTGTGTACTGTGACCTGGCCCCATGTTGTGTACTGTGACCTGGCCCATGTTTATGTTGTGTACTGTGACCTGCCCCCATGTTGTGTACTGTGACCTGCCCCCATGTTTATGTTGTGTACTGTGACCTGCCCCCATGTTGTGTACTGTGACCTGCCCCCATGTTTATGTTGTGTACTGTGACCTGGCCCCATGTTTATGTTGTGTACTGTGACCTGCCCCCATGTTGTGTACTGTGACCTGGCCCCATGTTTATGTTGTGTACTGTGACCTGGCCCATGTTTATGTTGTGTACTGTGACCTGCCCCCATGTTTATGTTGTGTACTGTGACCTGGCCCATGTTGTGTACTGTGACCTGTCCCATGTTTGTGTTGTGTACTGTGTCCTGGCCCATGTTGTGTACTGTGACCAAGCCCCATGTTCTGTACTGTGACCTGTCCCATGTTTATGTTGTGTACTGTGACCTGCCCCCATGTTTATGTTGTGTACTGTGACCTGCCCCCATGTTGTGTACTGTGACCTGCCCCCATGTTCATGTTGTGTACTGTGACCTGCACCCCATGTTTATGTTGTGTACCGTGACCTGCCCCCATGTTGTGTACTGTGACCTGCCCCATGTTTATGTTGTGTACTGTGACCTGCCCCATGTTTATGTTGTGTACTGTGACCTGCCCCCATGTTGTGTACTGTGACCTGCCCCCATGTTGTGTACTGTGACCTGCCCCATGTTTGTTGTGTACTGTGACCTGCCCCATGTTTATGTTGTGTACTGTGACCTGCCCCATGTGTACTGTGACCTGCCCCATGTTGTGTACTGTGACCTGCCCCATGTTTATGTTGTGTACTGTGACCTGCCCCCATGTTTATGTTGTGTACTGTGACCTGCACCCCATGTTTATGTTGTGTACTGTGACCTGCCCCCATGTTTATGTTGTGTACTGTGACCTGCCCCATGTGTACTGTGACCTGCCCCATGTTGTGTACTGTGACCTGCCCCCATGTTTATGTTGTGTACTGTGACCTGCCCCCATGTTTATGTTGTGTACTGTGACCTGCCCCCATGTTTATGTTGTGTACTGTGACCTGCCCCCATGTTTATGTTGTGTACTGTGACCTGCCCCATGTTGTGTACTGTGACCTGCCCCCATGTTTATGTTGTGTACTGTGACCTGCCCCCATGTTTATGTTGCGTACTGTGACCTGCACTCCATGTTTATGTTGTGTACTGTGACGTGGCCCCATGTTGTGTACTGTGACCTGGCCCACGTTTATGTTGTGTACTGTGACCTGCCCCCATGTTGTGTACTGTGACCTGCCCCCATGTTTATGTTGTGTACTGTGACCTGCCCCCATGTTTATGTTGTGTACTGTGACCTGCCCCCATGTTTATATTGTGTACTGTGTCCTGGCCCATGTTGTGTACTGTGACCTGGCCCCCATGTTTATGTTGTGTACTGTGTCCTGGCCCATGTTGTGTACTGTGACCTGGCCCCCATGTTTATATTGTGTACTGTGACCTGTCCCATGTATATGTTGTGTACTGTGACCTGCCCCCACGTTTATGTTATGTACTGTGACCTGCCCCATGTTGTGTACTGTGACCTGTCCCCATGTTTATGTTGTGTACTGTGACCTGCCCCATGTTGTGTACTGTGACCTGTCCCCATGTTGTGTACTGTGACCTGTCCCCATGTTTATGTTGTGTACTGTGACCTGCCCCCATGTTTATGTTGTGTACTGTGACCTGCCCCATGTTGTGTACTGTGACCTGTCCCCATGTTGTGTACTGTGACCTGTCCCCATGTTTATGTTGTGTACTGTGACCTGCCCCATGTTTATGTTGTGTACTGTGACCTGTCCCATGTTTGTGTTGTGTACTTGTGTCCTGGCCCATGTTGTGTACTGTGACCAAGCCCCATGTTCTGTACTGTGACCTGTCCCATGTTTATGTTGTGTACTGTGACCTGCCCAATGTTTATGTTGTGTACTGTGACCTGCCCCATGTGTACTGTGACCTGCCCCATGTTGTGTACTGTGACCTGCCCCATGTTTATGTTGTGTACTGTGACCTGCCCCCATGTTTATGTTGTGTACTGTGACCTGCACCCCATGTTTATGTTGTGTACTGTGACCTGCCCCCATGTTTATGTTGTGTACTGTGACCTGCCCCATGTGTACTGTGACCTGCCCCATGTTGTGTACTGTGACCTGCCCCCATGTTTATGTTGTGTACTGTGACCTGCCCGTATGTTTATGTTGTGTACTGTGACCTGCCCCCATGTTGTGTACTGTGACCTGCCCCCATGTTTATGTTGTGTACTGTGACCTGCCCCCATGTTGTGTACTGTGACCTGCCCCCATGTTTATGTTGTGTACTGTGACCTGGCCCCATGTTTATGTTGTGTACTGTGACCTGCCCCCATGTTGTGTACTGTGACCTGGCCCCATGTTTATGTTGTGTACTGTGACCTGGCCCCATGTTGTGTACTGTGACCTGCCCCCATGTTTATGTTGTGTACTGTGACCTGCCCCCATGTTTATGTTGTGTACTGTGACCTGCCCCCATGTTTATGTTGTGTACTGTGACCTGCCCCCATGTTTATGTTGTGTACTGTGACCTGCCCCATGTTGTGTACTGTGACCTGCCCCCATGTTTATGTTGTGTACTGTGACCTGCCCCCATGTTTATGTTGCGTACTGTGACCTGCACTCCATGTTTATGTTGTGTACTGTGACGTGGCCCCATGTTGTGTACTGTGACCTGGCCCACGTTTATGTTGTGTACTGTGACCTGCCCCCATGTTGTGTACTGTGACCTGCCCCCATGTTTATGTTGTGTACTGTGACCTGCCCCCATGTTTATGTTGTGTACTGTGACCTGCCCCCATGTTTATATTGTGTACTGTGTCCTGGCCCATGTTGTGTACTGTGACCTGGCCCCCATGTTTATGTTGTGTACTGTGTCCTGGCCCATGTTGTGTACTGTGACCTGGCCCCCATGTTTATATTGTGTACTGTGACCTGTCCCATGTATATGTTGTGTACTGTGACCTGCCCCCACGTTTATGTTATGTACTGTGACCTGCCCCATGTTGTGTACTGTGACCTGTCCCCATGTTTATGTTGTGTACTGTGACCTGCCCCATGTTGTGTACTGTGACCTGTCCCCATGTTGTGTACTGTGACCTGTCCCCATGTTTATGTTGTGTACTGTGACCTGCCCCCATGTTTATGTTGTGTACTGTGACCTGCCCCATGTTGTGTACTGTGACCTGTCCCCATGTTGTGTACTGTGACCTGTCCCCATGTTTATGTTGTGTACTGTGACCTGCCCCATGTTTATGTTGTGTACTGTGACCTGCCCCATGTTGTGTACTGTGACCTGCCCCCATGTTGTGTACTGTGACCTGCCCCCATGTTGTGTACTGTGACCTGCCCCATGTTGTGTACTGTGACCTGCCCCCATGTTGTGTACTGTGACCTGCCCCCATGTTGTGTACTGTGACCTGCCCCATGTTGTGTACTGTGACCTGCCCCCATGTTGTGTACTGTGACCTGCCCCCATGTTTATGTTGTGTACTGTGACCTGCCCCCATGTTTATGTTGTGTACTGTGACCTGCCCCCATGTTTATGTTGTGTACTGTGACCTGCCCCATGTTGTGTACTGTGACTTGCCCCATGTTGTGTACTGTGACCTGCCCCATGTTTATGTTGTGTACTGTGACCTGCCCCATGTTCATGTTGTGTACTGTGACCTGCACCCCATGTTTATGTTGTGTACTGTGACCTGGCCCCATGTTGTGTACTGTGACCTGGCCCATGTTTATGTTGTGTACTGTGACCTGCCCCCATGTTGTGTACTGTGACCTGCCCCCATGTTTATGTTGTGTACTGTGACCTGCCCCCATGTTGTGTACTGTGACCTGCCCCCATGTTTATGTTGTGTACTGTGACCTGGCCCCATGTTTATGTTGTGTACTGTGACCTGCCCCCATGTTGTGTACTGTGACCTGGCCCCATG
Source organism: Procambarus clarkii (assembly GCF_040958095.1). Classification (NCBI taxonomy): domain Eukaryota; kingdom Metazoa; phylum Arthropoda; class Malacostraca; order Decapoda; family Cambaridae; genus Procambarus; species Procambarus clarkii. Next base: position 22,141,317 of record NC_091156.1, read on the forward strand.
TTTATGTTGTGTACTGTGACCTGGCCCATGTTTATGTTGTGTACTGTGACCTGCCCCCATGTTTATGTTGTGTACTGTGACCTGGCCCATGTTGTGTACTGTGACCTGTCCCATGTTTGTGTTGTGTACTGTGTCCTGGCCCATGTTGTGTACTGTGACCAAGCCCCATGTTCTGTACTGTGACCTGTCCCATGTTTATGTTGTGTACTGTGACCTGCCCCCATGTTTATGTTGTGTACTGTGACCTGCCCCCATGTTGTGTACTGTGACCTGCCCCCATGTTCATGTTGTGTACTGTGACCTGCACCCCATGTTTATGTTGTGTACCGTGACCTGCCCCCATGTTGTGTACTGTGACCTGCCCCATGTTTATGTTGTGTACTGTGACCTGCCCCATGTTTATGTTGTGTACTGTGACCTGCCCCCATGTTGTGTACTGTGACCTGCCCCCATGTTGTGTACTGTGACCTGCCCCATGTTTGTTGTGTACTGTGACCTGCCCCATGTTTATGTTGTGTACTGTGACCTGCCCCATGTGTACTGTGACCTGCCCCATGTTGTGTACTGTGACCTGCCCCATGTTTATGTTGTGTACTGTGACCTGCCCCCATGTTTATGTTGTGTACTGTGACCTGCACCCCATGTTTATGTTGTGTACTGTGACCTGCCCCCATGTTTATGTTGTGTACTGTGACCTGCCCCATGTGTACTGTGACCTGCCCCATGTTGTGTACTGTGACCTGCCCCCATGTTTATGTTGTGTACTGTGACCTGCCCCCATGTTTATGTTGTGTACTGTGACCTGCCCCCATGTTTATGTTGTGTACTGTGACCTGCCCCCATGTTTATGTTGTGTACTGTGACCTGCCCCATGTTGTGTACTGTGACCTGCCCCCATGTTTATGTTGTGTACTGTGACCTGCCCCCATGTTTATGTTGCGTACTGTGACCTGCACTCCATGTTTATGTTGTGTACTGTGACGTGGCCCCATGTTGTGTACTGTGACCTGGCCCACGTTTATGTTGTGTACTGTGACCTGCCCCCATGTTGTGTACTGTGACCTGCCCCCATGTTTATGTTGTGTACTGTGACCTGCCCCCATGTTTATGTTGTGTACTGTGACCTGCCCCCATGTTTATATTGTGTACTGTGTCCTGGCCCATGTTGTGTACTGTGACCTGGCCCCCATGTTTATGTTGTGTACTGTGTCCTGGCCCATGTTGTGTACTGTGACCTGGCCCCCATGTTTATATTGTGTACTGTGACCTGTCCCATGTATATGTTGTGTACTGTGACCTGCCCCCACGTTTATGTTATGTACTGTGACCTGCCCCATGTTGTGTACTGTGACCTGTCCCCATGTTTATGTTGTGTACTGTGACCTGCCCCATGTTGTGTACTGTGACCTGTCCCCATGTTGTGTACTGTGACCTGTCCCCATGTTTATGTTGTGTACTGTGACCTGCCCCCATGTTTATGTTGTGTACTGTGACCTGCCCCATGTTGTGTACTGTGACCTGTCCCCATGTTGTGTACTGTGACCTGTCCCCATGTTTATGTTGTGTACTGTGACCTGCCCCATGTTTATGTTGTGTACTGTGACCTGCCCCATGTTGTGTACTGTGACCTGGCCCATGTTTATGTAGTGTACTGTGACCTGCCCCCATGTTGTGTACGGTGACCTGCCCCATGTTTATGTTGTGTACTGTGACCTGCCCCATGTTGTGTACTGTGACCTGGCCCATGTTTATGTTGTGTACTGTGACCTGCCCCCATGTTGTGTACTGTGACCTGGCCCCATGTTTATGTTGTGTACTGTGACCTGTCCCCATGTATGTTGTGTACTGTGACCTGCCCCATGTTGTGTACTGTGACTTGGCCCATGTCTATGTTGTGTACTGTGACCTGGCCCCATGTTTATGTTGTGTACTGTGACCTGTCCCATGTTTGTGTTGTGTACTTGTGTCCTGGCCCATGTTGTGTACTGTGACCAAGCCCCATGTTCTGTACTGTGACCTGTCCCATGTTTATGTTGTGTACTGTGACCTGCCCAATGTTTATGTTGTGTACTGTGACCTGCCCCATGTGTACTGTGACCTGCCCCATGTTGTGTACTGTGACCTGCCCCATGTTTATGTTGTGTACTGTGACCTGCCCCCATGTTTATGTTGTGTATTGTGACCTGCACCCCATGTTTATGTTGTGTACTGTGACCTGCCCCCATGTTTATGTTGTGTACTGTGACCTGCCCCATGTGTACTGTGACCTGCCCCATGTTGTGTACTGTGACCTGCCCCCATGTTTATGTTGTGTACTGTGACCTGCCCGTATGTTTATGTTGTGTACTGTGACCTGCCCCCATGTTGTGTACTGTGACCTGCCCCCATGTTTATGTTGTGTACTGTGACCTGCCCCCATGTTGTGTACTGTGACCTGCCCCCATGTTTATGTTGTGTACTGTGACCTGGCCCCATGTTTATGTTGTGTACTGTGACCTGCCCCCATGTTGTGTACTGTGACCTGGCCCCATGTTTATGTTGTGTACTGTGACCTGGCCCCATGTTGTGTACTGTGACCTGCCCCCATGTTTATGTTGTGTACTGTGACCTGCCCCCATGTTTATGTTGTGTACTGTGACCTGCCCCCATGTTTATGTTGTGTACTGTGACCTGCCCCCATGTTTATGTTGTGTACTGTGACCTGCCCCATGTTGTGTACTGTGACCTGCCCCCATGTTTATGTTGTGTACTGTGACCTGCCCCCATGTTTATGTTGCGTACTGTGACCTGCACTCCATGTTTATGTTGTGTACTGTGACGTGGCCCCATGTTGTGTACTTTGACCTGGCCCACGTTTATGTTGTGTACTGTGACCTGCCCCCATGTTGTGTACTGTGACCTGCCCCCATGTTTATGTTGTGTACTGTGACCTGCCCCCATGTTTATGTTGTGTACTGTGACCTGCCCCCATGTTTATATTGTGTACTGTGTCCTGGCCCATGTTGTGTACTGTGACCTGGCCCCCATGTTTATGTTGTGTACTGTGTCCTGGCCCATGTTGTGTACTGTGACCTGGCCCCCATGTTTATATTGTGTACTGTGACCTGTCCCATGTATATGTTGTGTACTGTGACCTGCCCCCACGTTTATGTTATGTACTGTGACCTGCCCCATGTTGTGTACTGTGACCTGTCCCCATGTTTATGTTGTGTACTGTGACCTGCCCCATGTTGTGTACTGTGACCTGTCCCCATGTTGTGTACTGTGACCTGTCCCCATGTTTATGTTGTGTACTGTGACCTGCCCCCATGTTTATGTTGTGTACTGTGACCTGCCCCATGTTGTGTACTGTGACCTGTCCCCATGTTGTGTACTGTGACCTGTCCCCATGTTTATGTTGTGTACTGTGACCTGCCCCATGTTTATGTTGTGTACTGTGACCTGCCCCATGTTGTGTACTGTGACCTGGCCCATGTTTATGTAGTGTACTGTGACCTGCCCCCATGTTGTGTACGGTGACCTGCCCCATGTTTATGTTGTGTACTGTGACCTGCCCCATGTTGTGTACTGTGACCTGGCCCATGTTTATGTTGTGTACTGTGACCTGCCCCCATGTTGTGTACTGTGACCTGGCCCCATGTTTATGTTGTGTACTGTGACCTGTCCCCATGTATGTTGTGTACTGTGACCTGCCCCATGTTGTGTACTGTGACTTGGCCCATGTCTATGTTGTGTACTGTGACCTGGCCCCATGTTTATGTTGTGTACTGTGACCTGTCCCATGTTTGTGTTGTGTACTTGTGTCCTGGCCCATGTTGTGTACTGTGACCAAGCCCCATGTTCTGTACTGTGACCTGTCCCATGTTTATGTTGTGTACTGTGACCTGCCCAATGTTTATGTTGTGTACTGTGACCTGCCCCATGTGTACTGTGACCTGCCCCATGTTGTGTACTGTGACCTGCCCCATGTTTATGTTGTGTACTGTGACCTGCCCCCATGTTTATGTTGTGTACTGTGACCTGCCCCATGTGTACTGTGACCTGCCCCATGTTGTGTACTGTGACCTGCCCCCATGTTTATGTTGTGTACTGTGACCTGCCCGTATGTTTATGTTGTGTACTGTGACCTGCCCCCATGTTGTGTACTGTGACCTGCCCCCATGTTTATGTTGTGTACTGTGACCTGCCCCCATGTTGTGTACTGTGACCTGCCCCCATGTTTATGTTGTGTACTGTGACCTGGCCCCATGTTTATGTTGTGTACTGTGACCTGCCCCCATGTTGTGTACTGTGACCTGGCCCCATGTTTATGTTGTGTACTGTGACCTGGCCCATGTTTATGTTGTGTACTGTGACCTGCCCCCATGTTTATGTTGTGTACTGTGACCTGGCCCATGTTGTGTACTGTGACCTGTCCCATGTTTGTGTTGTGTACTGTGTCCTGGCCCATGTTGTGTACTGTGACCAAGCCCCATGTTCTGTACTGTGACCTGTCCCATGTTTATGTTGTGTACTGTGACCTGCCCCCATGTTTATGTTGTGTACTGTGACCTGCCCCCATGTTGTGTACTGTGACCTGCCCCCATGTTGTGTACTGTGACCTGCACCCCATGTTTATGTTGTGTACCGTGACCTGCCCCCATGTTGTGTACTGTGACCTGCCCCATGTTTATGTTGTGTACTGTGACCTGCCCCCATGTTGTGTACTGTGACCTGCCCCCATGTTGTGTACTGTGACCTGCCCCCATGTTTATGTTGTGTACTGTGACCTGCCCCATGTTTATGTTGTGTACTGTGACCTGCCCCATGTGTACTGTGACCTGCCCCATGTTGTGTACTGTGACCTGCCCCATGTTTATGTTGTGTACTGTGACCTGCCCCCATGTTTATGTTGTGTACTGTGACCTGCACCCCATGTTTATGTTGTGTACTGTGACCTGCCCCCATGTTTATGTTGTGTACTGTGACCTGCCCCATGTGTACTGTGTCCTGCCCCATGTTGTGTACTGTGACCTGCCCCCATGTTTATGTTGTGTACTGTGACCTGCCCGTATGTTTATGTTGTGTACTGTGACCTGCCCCCATGTTGTGTACTGTGACCTGCCCCCATGTTTATGTTGTGTACTGTGACCTGCCCCCATGTTGTGTACTGTGACCTGCCCCCATGTTTATGTTGTGTACTGTGACCTGGCCCCATGTTTATGTTGTGTACTGTGACCTGCCCCAATGTTGTGTACTGTGACCTGACCCATGTTTATGTTGTGTACTGTGACCTGCCCCCATGTTTATGTTGTGTACTGTGACCTGGCCCATGTTGTGTACTGTGACCTGTCCCATGTTTGTGTTGTGTACTGTGTCCTGGCCCATGTTGTGTACTGTGACCAAGCCCCATGTTCTGTACTGTGACCTGTCCCATGTTTATGTTGTGTACTGTGACCTGCCCCCATGTTTATGTTGTGTACTGTGACCTGCCCCCATGTTGTGTACTGTGACCTGCCCCCATGTTCATGTTGTGTACTGTGACCTGCACCCCATGTTTATGTTGTGTACCGTGACCAGCCCCCATGTTGTGTACTGTGACCTGCCCCATGTTTATGTTGTGTACTGTGACCTGCCCCATGTTTATGTTGTGTACTGTGACCTGCCCCCATGTTGTGTACTGTGACCTGCCCCCATGTTGTGTACTGTGACCTGCCCCATGTTTGTTGTGTACTGTGACCTGCCCCATGTTTATGTTGTGTACTGTGACCTGCCCCATGTGTACTGTGACCTGCCCCATGTTGTGTACTGTGACCTGCCCCCATGTTTATGTTGTGTACTGTGACCTGCACCCCATGTTTATGTTGTGTACTGTGACCTGCCCCCATGTTTATGTTGTGTACTGTGACCTGCCCCATGTGTACTGTGACCTGCCCCATGTTGTGTACTGTGACCTGCCCCCATGTTTATGTTGTGTACTGTGACCTGCCCCCATGTTTATGTTGTGTACTGTGACCTGCCCCCATGTTTATGTTGTGTACTGTGACCTGCCCCCATGTTTATGTTGTGTACTGTGACCTGCCCCATGTTGTGTACTGTGACCTGCCCCCATGTTTATGTTGTGTACTGTGACCTGCCCCCATGTTTATGTTGCGTACTGTGACCTGCACTCCATGTTTGTGTTGTGTACTGTGACGTGGCCCCATGTTGTGTACTGTGACCTGGCCCACGTTTATGTTGTGTACTGTGACCTGCCCCCATGTTGTGTACTGTGACCTGCCCCCATGTTTATGTTGTGTACTGTGACCTGCCCCCATGTTTATGTTGTGTACTGTGACCTGCCCCCATGTTTATATTGTGTACTGTGTCCTGGCCCATGTTGTGTACTGTGACCTGGCCCCCATGTTTATGTTGTGTACTGTGTCCTGGCCCATGTTGTGTACTGTGACCTGGCCCCCATGTTTATATTGTGTACTGTGACCTGTCCCATGTATATGTTGTGTACTGTGACCTGCCCCCACGTTTATGTTATGTACTGTGACCTGCCCCATGTTGTGTACTGTGACCTGTCCCCATGTTTATGTTGTGTACTGTGACCTGCCCCATGTTGTGTACTGTGACCTGTCCCCATGTTGTGTACTGTGACCTGTCCCCATGTTTATGTTGTGTACTGTGACCTGCCCCCATGTTTATGTTGTGTACTGTGACCTGCCCCATGTTGTGTACTGTGACCTGTCCCCATGTTGTGTACTGTGACCTGTCCCCATGTTTATGTTGTGTACTGTGACCTGCCCCATGTTTATGTTGTGTACTGTGACCTGCCCCATGTTGTGTACTGTGACCTGCCCCCATGTTGTGTACTGTGACCTGCCCCCATGTTGTGTACTGTGACCTGCCCCCATGTTGTGTACTGTGACCTGCCCCATGTTGTGTACTGTGACCTGCCCCCATGTTGTGTACTGTGACCTGCCCCCATGTTGTGTACTGTGACCTGCCCCATGTTGTGTACTGTGACCTGCCCCCATGTTGTGTACTGTGACCTGCCCCCATGTTTATGTTGTGTACTGTGACCTGCCCCCATGTTTATGTTGTGTACTGTGACCTGCCCCCATGTTTATGTTGTGTACTGTGACCTGCCCCATGTTGTGTACTGTGACTTGCCCCATGTTGTGTACTGTGACCTGCCCCATGTTTATGTTGTGTACTGTGACCTGCCCCATGTTCATGTTGTGTACTGTGACCTGCACCCCATGTTTATGTTGTGTACTGTGACCTGGCCCCATGTTGTGTACTGTGACCTGGCCCATGTTTATGTTGTGTACTGTGACCTGCCCCCGTGTTGTGTACTGTGACCTGCCCCCATGTTTATGTTGTGTACTGTGACCTGCCCCCATGTTGTGTACTGTGACCTGCCCCCATGTTTATGTTGTGTACTGTGACCTGGCCCCATGTTTATGTTGTGTACTGTGACCTGCCCCCATGTTGTGTACTGTGACCTGGCCCCATGTTTATGTTGTGTACTGTGACCTGGCCCATGTTTATGTTGTGTACTGTGACCTGCCCCCATGTTTATGTTGTGTACTGTGACCTGGCCCATGTTGTGTACTGTGACCTGTCCCATGTTTGTGTTGTGTACTGTGTCCTGGCCCATGTTGTGTACTGTGACCAAGCCCCATGTTCTGTACTGTGACCTGTCCCATGTTTATGTTGTGTACTGTGACCTGCCCCCATGTTTATGTTGTGTACTGTGACCTGCCCCCATGTTGTGTACTGTGACCTGCCCCCATGTTCATGTTGTGTACTGTGACCTGCACCCCATGTTTATGTTGTGTACCGTGACCTGCCCCCATGTTGTGTACTGTGACCTGCCCCATGTTTATGTTGTGTACTGTGACCTGCCCCATGTTTATGTTGTGTACTGTGACCTGCCCCCATGTTGTGTACTGTGACCTGCCCCCATGTTGTGTACTGTGACCTGCCCCATGTTTGTTGTGTACTGTGACCTGCCCCATGTTTATGTTGTGTACTGTGACCTGCCCCATGTGTACTGTGACCTGCCCCATGTTGTGTACTGTGACCTGCCCCATGTTTATGTTGTGTACTGTGACCTGCCCCCATGTTTATGTTGTGTACTGTGACCTGCACCCCATGTTTATGTTGTGTACTGTGACCTGCCCCCATGTTTATGTTGTGTACTGTGACCTGCCCCATGTGTACTGTGACCTGCCCCATGTTGTGTACTGTGACCTGCCCCCATGTTTATGTTGTGTACTGTGACCTGCCCCCATGTTTATGTTGTGTACTGTGACCTGCCCCCATGTTTATGTTGTGTACTGTGACCTGCCCCCATGTTTATGTTGTGTACTGTGACCTGCCCCATGTTGTGTACTGTGACCTGCCCCCATGTTTATGTTGTGTACTGTGACCTGCCCCCATGTTTATGTTGCGTACTGTGACCTGCACTCCATGTTTATGTTGTGTACTGTGACGTGGCCCCATGTTGTGTACTGTGACCTGGCCCACGTTTATGTTGTGTACTGTGACCTGCCCCCATGTTGTGTACTGTGACCTGCCCCCATGTTTATGTTGTGTACTGTGACCTGCCCCCATGTTTATGTTGTGTACTGTGACCTGCCCCCATGTTTATATTGTGTACTGTGTCCTGGCCCATGTTGTGTACTGTGACCTGGCCCCCATGTTTATGTTGTGTACTGTGTCCTGGCCCATGTTGTGTACTGTGACCTGGCCCCCATGTTTATATTGTGTACTGTGACCTGTCCCATGTATATGTTGTGTACTGTGACCTGCCCCCACGTTTATGTTATGTACTGTGACCTGCCCCATGTTGTGTACTGTGACCTGTCCCCATGTTTATGTTGTGTACTGTGACCTGCCCCATGTTGTGTACTGTGACCTGTCCCCATGTTGTGTACTGTGACCTGTCCCCATGTTTATGTTGTGTACTGTGACCTGCCCCCATGTTTATGTTGTGTACTGTGACCTGCCCCATGTTGTGTACTGTGACCTGTCCCCATGTTGTGTACTGTGACCTGTCCCCATGTTTATGTTGTGTACTGTGACCTGCCCCATGTTTATGTTGTGTACTGTGACCTGCCCCATGTTGTGTACTGTGACCTGGCCCATGTTTATGTAGTGTACTGTGACCTGCCCCCATGTTGTGTACGGTGACCTGCCCCATGTTTATGTTGTGTACTGTGACCTGCCCCATGTTGTGTACTGTGACCTGGCCCATGTTTATGTTGTGTACTGTGACCTGCCCCCATGTTGTGTACTGTGACCTGGCCCCATGTTTATGTTGTGTACTGTGACCTGTCCCCATGTATGTTGTGTACTGTGACCTGCCCCATGTTGTGTACTGTGACTTGGCCCATGTCTATGTTGTGTACTGTGACCTGGCCCCATGTTTATGTTGTGTACTGTGACCTGTCCCATGTTTGTGTTGTGTACTTGTGTCCTGGCCCATGTTGTGTACTGTGACCAAGCCCCATGTTCTGTACTGTGACCTGTCCCATGTTTATGTTGTGTACTGTGACCTGCCCAATGTTTATGTTGTGTACTGTGACCTGCCCCATGTGTACTGTGACCTGCCCCATGTTGTGTACTGTGACCTGCCCCATGTTTATGTTGTGTACTGTGACCTGCCCCCATGTTTATGTTGTGTACTGTGACCTGCACCCCATGTTTATGTTGTGTACTGTGACCTGCCCCCATGTTTATGTTGTGTACTGTGACCTGCCCCATGTGTACTGTGACCTGCCCCATGTTGTGTACTGTGACCTGCCCCCATGTTTATGTTGTGTACTGTGACCTGCCCGTATGTTTATGTTGTGTACTGTGACCTGCCCCCATGTTGTGTACTGTGACCTGCCCCCATGTTTATGTTGTGTACTGTGACCTGCCCCCATGTTGTGTACTGTGACCTGCCCCCATGTTTATGTTGTGTACTGTGACCTGGCCCCATGTTTATGTTGTGTACTGTGACCTGCCCCCATGTTGTGTACTGTGACCTGGCCCCATGTTTATGTTGTGTACTGTGACCTGGCCCCATGTTGTGTACTGTGACCTGCCCCCATGTTTATGTTGTGTACTGTGACCTGCCCCCATGTTTATGTTGTGTACTGTGACCTGCCCCCATGTTTATGTTGTGTACTGTGACCTGCCCCCATGTTTATGTTGTGTACTGTGACCTGCCCCATGTTGTGTACTGTGACCTGCCCCCATGTTTATGTTGTGTACTGTGACCTGCCCCCATGTTTATGTTGCGTACTGTGACCTGCACTCCATGTTTATGTTGTGTACTGTGACGTGGCCCCATGTTGTGTACTGTGACCTGGCCCACGTTTATGTTGTGTACTGTGACCTGCCCCCATGTTGTGTACTGTGACCTGCCCCCATGTTTATGTTGTGTACTGTGACCTGCCCCCATGTTTATGTTGTGTACTGTGACCTGCCCCCATGTTTATATTGTGTACTGTGTCCTGGCCCATGTTGTGTACTGTGACCTGGCCCCCATGTTTATGTTGTGTACTGTGTCCTGGCCCATGTTGTGTACTGTGACCTGGCCCCCATGTTTATATTGTGTACTGTGACCTGTCCCATGTATATGTTGTGTACTGTGACCTGCCCCCACGTTTATGTTATGTACTGTGACCTGCCCCATGTTGTGTACTGTGACCTGTCCCCATGTTTATGTTGTGTACTGTGACCTGCCCCATGTTGTGTACTGTGACCTGTCCCCATGTTGTGTACTGTGACCTGTCCCCATGTTTATGTTGTGTACTGTGACCTGCCCCCATGTTTATGTTGTGTACTGTGACCTGCCCCATGTTGTGTACTGTGACCTGTCCCCATGTTGTGTACTGTGACCTGTCCCCATGTTTATGTTGTGTACTGTGACCTGCCCCATGTTTATGTTGTGTACTGTGACCTGCCCCATGTTGTGTACTGTGACCTGGCCCATGTTTATGTAGTGTACTGTGACCTGCCCCCATGTTGTGTACGGTGACCTGCCCCATGTTTATGTTGTGTACTGTGACCTGCCCCATGTTGTGTACTGTGACCTGGCCCATGTTTATGTTGTGTACTGTGACCTGCCCCCATGTTGTGTACTGTGACCTGGCCCCATGTTTATGTTGTGTACTGTGACCTGTCCCCATGTATGTTGTGTACTGTGACCTGCCCCATGTTGTGTACTGTGACTTGGCCCATGTCTATGTTGTGTACTGTGACCTGGCCCCATGTTTATGTTGTGTACTGTGACCTGTCCCATGTTTGTGTTGTGTACTTGTGTCCTGGCCCATGTTGTGTACTGTGACCAAGCCCCATGTTCTGTACTGTGACCTGTCCCATGTTTATGTTGTGTACTGTGACCTGCCCAATGTTTATGTTGTGTACTGTGACCTGCCCCATGTGTACTGTGACCTGCCCCATGTTGTGTACTGTGACCTGCCCCATGTTTATGTTGTGTACTGTGACCTGCCCCCATGTTTATGTTGTGTACTGTGACCTGCCCCATGTGTACTGTGACCTGCCCCATGTTGTGTACTGTGACCTGCCCCCATGTTTATGTTGTGTACTGTGACCTGCCCGTATGTTTATGTTGTGTACTGTGACCTGCCCCCATGTTGTGTACTGTGACCTGCCCCCATGTTTATGTTGTGTACTGTGACCTGCCCCCATGTTGTGTACTGTGACCTGCCCCCATGTTTATGTTGTGTACTGTGACCTGGCCCCATGTTTATGTTGTGTACTGTGACCTGCCCCCATGTTGTGTACTGTGACCTGGCCCCATGTTTATGTTGTGTACTGTGACCTGGCCCATGTTTATGTTGTGTACTGTGACCTGCCCCCATGTTTATGTTGTGTACTGTGACCTGGCCCATGTTGTGTACTGTGACCTGTCCCATGTTTGTGTTGTGTACTGTGTCCTGGCCCATGTTGTGTACTGTGACCAAGCCCCATGTTCTGTACTGTGACCTGTCCCATGTTTATGTTGTGTACTGTGACCTGCCCCCATGTTTATGTTGTGTACTGTGACCTGCCCCATGTTGTGTACTGTGACCTGCCCCCATGTTCATGTTGTGTACTGTGACCTGCACCCCATGTTTATGTTGTGTACCGTGACCTGCCCCCATGTTGTGTACTGTGACCTGCCCCATGTTTATGTTGTGTACTGTGACCTGCCCCCATGTTGTGTACTGTGACCTGCCCCCATGTTGTGTACTGTGACCTGCCCCCATGTTTATGTTGTGTACTGTGACCTGCCCCATGTTTATGTTGTGTACTGTGACCTGCCCCATGTGTACTGTGACCTGCCCCATGTTGTGTACTGTGACCTGCCCCATGTTTATGTTGTGTACTGTGACCTGCCCCCATGTTTATGTTGTGTACTGTGACCTGCACCCCATGTTTATGTTGTGTACTGTGACCTGCCCCCATGTTTATGTTGTGTACTGTGACCTGCCCGTATGTTTATGTTGTGTACTGTGACCTGCCCCCATGTTGTGTACTGTGACCTGCCCCCATGTTTATGTTGTGTACTGTGACCTGCCCCCATGTTGTGTACTGTGACCTGCCCCCATGTTTATGTTGTGTACTGTGACCTGGCCCCATGTTTATGGTTGTGTACTGTGACCTGCCCCAATGTTGTGTACTGTGACCTGGCCCATGTTTATGTTGTGTACTGTGACCTGCCCCCATGTTTATGTTGTGTACTGTGACCTGGCCCATGTTGTGTACTGTGACCTGTCCCATGTTTGTGTTGTGTACTGTGTCCTGGCCCATGTTGTGTACTGTGACCAAGCCCCATGTTCTGTACTGTGACCTGTCCCATGTTTATGTTGTGTACTGTGACCTGCCCCCATGTTTATGTTGTGTACTGTGACCTGCCCCCATGTTGTGTACTGTGACCTGCCCCCATGTTCATGTTGTGTACTGTGACCTGCACCCCATGTTTATGTTGTGTACCGTGACCTGCCCCCATGTTGTGTACTGTGACCTGCCCCATGTTTATGTTGTGTACTGTGACCTGCCCCATGTTTATGTTGTGTACTGTGACCTGCCCCCATGTTGTGTACTGTGACCTGCCCCCATGTTGTGTACTGTGACCTGCCCCATGTTTGTTGTGTACTGTGACCTGCCCCATGTTTATGTTGTGTACTGTGACCTGCCCCATGTGTACTGTGACCTGCCCCATGTTGTGTACTGTGACCTGCCCCCATGTTTATGTTGTGTACTGTGACCTGCACCCCATGTTTATGTTGTGTACTGTGACCTGCCCACATGTTTATGTTGTGTACTGTGACCTGCCCCATGTGTACTGTGACCTGCCCCATGTTGTGTACTGTGACCTGCCCCCATGTTTATGTTGTGTACTGTGACCTGCCCCCATGTTTATGTTGTGTACTGTGACCTGCCCCCATGTTTATGTTGTGTACTGTGACCTGCCCCATGTTGTGTACTGTGACCTGCCCCCATGTTTATGTTGTGTACTGTGACCTGCCCCCATGTTTATGTTGCGTACTGTGACCTGCACTCCATGTTTGTGTTGTGTACTGTGACGTGGCCCCATGTTGTGTACTGTGACCTGGCCCACGTTTATGTTGTGTACTGTGACCTGCCCCCATGTTGTGTACTGTGACCTGCCACCATGTTTATGTTGTGTACTGTGACCTGCCCCCATGTTTATGTTGTGTACTGTGACCTGCCCCCATGTTTATATTGTGTACTGTGTCCTGGCCCATGTTGTGTACTGTGACCTGGCCCCCATGTTTATGTTGTGTACTGTGTCCTGGCCCATGTTGTGTACTGTGACCTGGCCCCCATGTTTATATTGTGTACTGTGACCTGTCCCATGTATATGTTGTGTACTGTGACCTGCCCCCACGTTTATGTTATGTACTGTGACCTGCCCCATGTTGTGTACTGTGACCTGTCCCCATGTTTATGTTGTGTACTGTGACCTGCCCCATGTTGTGTACTGTGACCTGTCCCCATGTTGTGTACTGTGACCTGTCCCCATGTTTATGTTGTGTACTGTGACCTGCCCCCATGTTTATGTTGTGTACTGTGACCTGCCCCATGTTGTGTACTGTGACCTGTCCCCATGTTGTGTACTGTGACCTGTCCCCATGTTTATGTTGTGTACTGTGACCTGTCCCCATGTTTATGTTGTGTACTGTGACCTGCCCCATGTTGTGTACTGTGACCTGGCCCATGTTTATGTAGTGTACTGTGACCTGCCCCCATGTTGTGTACGGTGACCTGCCCCATGTTTATGTTGTGTACTGTGACCTGCCCCCATGTTGTGTACTGTGACCTGGCCCATGTTTATGTTGTGTACTGTGACCTGCCCCCATGTTGTGTACTGTGACCTGGCCCCATGTTTATGTTGTGTACTGTGACCTGTCCCCATGTATGTTGTGTACTGTGACCTGCCCCATGTTGTGTACTGTGACTTGGCCCATGTCTATGTTGTGTACTGTGACCTGGCCCCATGTTTATGTTGTGTACTGTGACCTGTCCCATGTTTGTGTTGTGTACTTGTGTCCTGGCCCATGTTGTGTACTGTGACCAAGCCCCATGTTCTGTACTGTGACCTGTCCCATGTTTATGTTGTGTACTGTGACCTGCCCAATGTTTATGTTGTGTACTGTGACCTGCCCCATGTGTACTGTGACCTGCCCCATGTTGTGTACTGTGACCTGCCCCATGTTTATGTTGTGTACTGTGACCTGCCCCATGTTTATGTTGTGTACTGTGACCTGCACCCCATGTTTATGTTGTGTACTGTGACCTGCCCCCATGTTTATGTTGTGTACTGTGACCTGCCCCATGTGTACTGTGACCTGCCCCATGTTGTGTACTGTGACCTGCCCCCATGTTTATGTTTGTGTACTGTGACCTGCCCGTATGTTTATGTTGTGTACTGTGACCTGCCCCCATGTTGTGTACTGTGACCTGCCCCATGTTATGTTGTGTACTGTGACCTGCCCCATGTTGTGTACTGTGACCTGCCCCCATGTTTATGTTGTGTACTGTGACCTGGCCCCATGTTTATGTTGTGTACTGTGACCTGCCCCCATGTTGTGTACTGTGAACCTGGCCCCATGTTTATGTTGTGTACTGTGACCTGGCCCATGTTTATGTTGTGTACTGTGACCTGCCCCCATGTTTATGTTGTGTACTGTGACCTGGCCCATGTTGTGTACTGTGACCTGTCCCATGTTTGTGTTGTGTACTGTGTCCTGGCCCATGTTGTGTACTGTGACCAAGCCCCATGTTCTGTACTGTGACCTGTCCCATGTTTATGTTGTGTACTGTGACCTGCCCCCATGTTTATGTTGTGTACTGTGACCTGCCCCCATGTTGTGTACTGTGACCTGCCCCCATGTTCATGTTGTGTACTGTGACCTGCACCCCATGTTTATGTTGTGTACCGTGACCTGCCCCATGTTGTGTACTGTGACCTGCCCCATGTTTATGTTGTGTACTGTGACCTGCCCCCATGTTGTGTACTGTGACCTGCCCCCATGTTGTGTACTGTGACCTGCCCCCATGTTTATGTTGTGTACTGTGACCTGCCCCATGTTTATGTTGTGTACTGTGACCTGCCCCCATGTGTACTGTGACCTGCCCCATGTTGTGTACTGTGACCTGCCCCATGTTTATGTTGTGTACTGTGACCTGCCCCCATGTTTATGTTGTGTACTGTGACCTGCACCCCATGTTTATGTTGTGTACTGTGACCTGCCCCCCATGTTTATGTTGTGTACTGTGACCTGCCCCATGTGTACTGTGTCCTGCCCCTTGTTGTGTACTGTGACCTGCCCCCATGTTTATGTTGTGTACTGTGACCTGCCGTATGTTTATGTTGTGTACTGTGACCTGCCCCCATGTTGTGTACTGTGACCTGCCCCCATGTTTATGTTGTGTACTGTGACCTGCCCCCCATGTTGTGTACTGTGACCTGCCCCCATGTTTATGTTGTGTACTGTGACCTGGCCCCATGTTTATGTGTGTACTGTGACCTGCCCCATGTTGTGTACTGTGACCTGGCCCCATGTTTATGTTGTGTACTGTGACCTGGCCCATGTTTATGTTGTGTACTGTGACCTGCCCCCATGTTATGTTGTGTACTGTGACCTGGCCCATGTTGTGTACTGTGACCTGTCCCATGTTTGTGTTGTGTACTGTGTCCTGGCCCATGTTGTGTACTGTGACCAAGCCCCATGTTCTGTACTGTGACCTGTCCCATGTTTATGTTGTGTACTGTGACCTGCCCCCATGTTTATGTTGTGTACTGTGACCTGCCCCCATGTTGTGTACTGTGACCTGCCCCCATGTTGTGTACTGTGACCTGCCCCCATGTTGTGTACTGTGACCTGCCCCCATGTTTATGTTGTGTACTGTGACCTGCCCCATGTTTATGTTGTGTACTGTGACCTGCCCCATGTGTACTGTGACCTGCCCCATGTTGTGTACTGTGACCTGCCCCATGTTTATGTTGTGTACTGTGACCTGCCCCATGTGTACTGTGACCTGCCCCATGTTGTGTACTGTGACCTGCCCCATGTTTATGTTGTGTACTGTGACCTGCCCCCATGTTTATGTTGTGTACTGTGACCTGCACCCCATGTTTATGTTGTGTACTGTGACCTGCCCCCATGTTTATGTTGTGTACTGTGACCTGCCCCATGTGTACTGTGACCTGCCCCATGTTGTGTACTGTGACCTGCCCCCATGTTTATGTTGTGTACTGTGACCTGCCCCATGTTTATGTTGTGTACTGTGACCTGCCCCATGTTGTGTACTGTGACCTGCCCCCATGTTTATGTTGTGTACTGTGACCTGCCCCCATGTTTATGTTGCGTACTGTGACCTGCACTCCATGTTTATGTTGTGTACTGTGACGTGGCCCCATGTTGTGTACTGTGACCTGGCCCACGTTTATGTTGTGTACTGTGACCTGCCCCATGTTGTGTACTGTGACCTGCCCCCATGTTTATGTTGTGTACTGTGACCTGCCCCCATGTTTATGTTGTGTACTGTGACCTGCCCCCATGTTTATATTGTGTACTGTGTTTTGGCCCATGTTGTGTACTGTGACCTGGCCCCCATGTTTATGTTGTGTACTGTGTCCTGGCCCATGTTGTGTACTGTGACCTGGCCCCCATGTTTATATTGTGTACTGTGACCTGTCCCATGTATATGTTGTGTACTGTGACCTGCCCCCACGTTTATGTTATGTACTGTGACCTGCCCCATGTTGTGTACTGTGACCTGTCCCCATGTTTATGTTGTGTACTGTGACCTGCCCCATGTTGTGTACTGTGACCTGTCCCCATGTTTATGTTGTGTACTGTGACCTGCCCCCATGTTTATGTTGTGTACTGTGACCTGCCCCATGTTGTGTACTGTGACCTGTCCCCATGTTGTGTACTGTGACCTGTCCCCATGTTTATGTTGTGTACTGTGACCTGCCCCATGTTTATGTTGTGTACTGTGACCTGCCCCATTTTGTGTACTGTGACCTGGCCCATGTTTATGTAGTGTACTGTGACCTGCCCCCATGTTGTGTACGGTGACCTGCCCCATGTTTATGTTGTGTACTGTGACCTGCCCCCATGTTGTGTACTGTGACCTGGCCCATGTTTATGTTGTGTACTGTGACCTGCCCCCATGTTGTGTACTGTGACCTGGCCCCATGTTTATGTTGTGTACTGTGACCTGTCCCCATGTATGTTGTGTACTGTGACCTGCCCCATGTTGTGTACTGTGACCTGGCCCATGTCTATGTTGTGTACTGTGACCTGGCCCCATGTTTATGTTGTGTACTGTGACCTGTCCCATGTTTGTGTTGTGTACTGTGTCCTGGCCCATGTTGTGTACTGTGACCAAGCCCCATGTTCTGTACTGTGACCTGTCCCATGTTTATGTTGTGTACTGTGACCTGCCCCATGTTTATGTTGTGTACTGTGACCTGCCCCATGTGTACTGTGACCTGCCCCATGTTGTGTACTGTGACCTGCCCCATGTTTATGTTGTGTACTGTGACCTGCCCCCATGTTTATGTTGTGTACTGTGACCTGCACCCCATGTTTATGTTGTGTACTGTGACCTGCCCCCATGTTTATGTTGTGTACTGTGACCTGCCCCATGTGTACTGTGACCTGCCCCATGTTGTGTACTGTGACCTGCCCCCATGTTTATGTTGTGTACTGTGACCTGCCCCCATGTTTATGTTGTGTACTGTGACCTGCCCCATGTTGTGTACTGTGACCTGCCCCCATGTTTATGTTGTGTACTGTGACCTGCCCCCATGTTTATGTTGTGTACTGTGACCTGCCCCCATGTTTATGTTGCGTACTGTGACCTGCACTCCATGTTTATGTTGTGTACTGTGACGTGGCCCCATGTTGTGTACTGTGACCTGGCCTACGTTTATGTTGTGTACTGTGACCTGCCCCCATGTTGTGTACTGTGACCTGCCCCCATGTTTATGTTGTGTACTGTGACCTGCCCCCATGTTTATGTTGTGTACTGTGACCTGCCCCCATGTTTATATTGTGTACTGTGTCCTGGCCCATGTTGTGTACTGTGACCTGGCCCCCATGTTTATGTTGTGTACTGTGTCCTGGCCCATGTTGTGTACTGTGACCTGGCCCCCATGTTTATATTGTGTACTGTGACCTGTCCCATGTTTATGTTGTGTACTGTGACCTGCCCCCACGTTTATGTTATGTACTGTGACCTGCCCCATGTTGTGTACTGTGACCTGTCCCCATGTTTATGTTGTGTACTGTGACCTGCCCCATGTTGTGTACTGTGACCTGTCCCCATGTTTATGTTGTGTACTGTGACCTGTCCCCATGTTGTGTACTGTGACCTGTCCCCATGTTTATGTTGTGTACTGTGACCTGCCCCCATGTTTATGTTGTGTACTGTGACCTGCCCCATGTTGTGTACTGTGACCTGTCCCCATGTTTTGTACTGTGACCTGGCCCCATGTTTATGTTGTATACTGTGACCTGTCCCCATGTTTATGTTGTGTACTGTGACCTGCCCCATGTTGTGTACTGTGACCTGGCCCATGTTTATGTAGTGTACTGTGACCTGCCCCCATGTTGTGTACGGTGACCTGCCCCATGTTTATGTTGTGTACTGTGACCTGCCCCCATGTTGTGTACTGTGACCTGGCCCATGTTTATGTTGTGTACTGTGACCTGCCCCCATGTTGTGTACTGTGACCTGGCCCCATGTTTATGTTGTGTACTGTGACCTGTCCCCATGTATGTTGTGTACTGTGACCTGCCCCATGTTGTGTACTGTGACCTGGCCCATGTCTATGTTGTGTACTGTGACCTGGCCCCATGTTTATGTTGTGTACTGTGACCTGTCCCATGTTTGTGTTGTGTACTGTGTCCTGGCCCATGTTGTGTACTGTGACCAAGCCCCATGTTCTGTACTGTGACCTGTCCCATGTTTATGTTGTGTACTGTGACCTGCCCCCATGTTTGTTGTGTACTGTGACCTGTCCCCATGTTGTGTACTGTGACCTGCCCCATGTTTATGTTGTGTACTGTGACCTGTCCCATGTTTATGTTGTGTACTGTGACCTGCCACCATGTTTATGTTGTGTACTGTGACCTGCCCCCATGTTGTGTACTGTGACCTGGCCCATGTTTATTTTGTGTACCGTGACCTGCCCCCCATGTTGTGTACTGTGACCTGCCCCCATGTTGTTGTACTGTGACCTGTCCCCATGTTTATGTTGTGTACTGTGACCTGCCCCCATGTTTATGTTGTGTACTGTGACCTGCCCCATGTTGTGTACTGTGACCTGCCCCCATGTTTATGTTGTGTACTGTGACCTGCCTCCATGTTTATGTTGTGTACTGTGACCTGCCCCCATGTTTATGTTGTGTACTGTGACCTACCCCATGTGTACTGTGACCTGCCCCATGTTGTGTACTGTGACCTGCCCCCATGTTTATGTTGTGTACTGTGACTTGCCCCATGTTGTGTACTGTGACCTGCCCCATGTTTATGTTGTGTACTGTGACCTGCCCCATGTTTATGTTGTGTACTGTGACCTGCACCCCATGTTTATGTTGTGTACTGTGACCTGGCCCCATGTTGTGTACTGTGACCTGACCCATGTTTGTTGTGTACTGTGACCTGCCCCCATGTTGTGTACTGTGACCTGCCCCCATGTTTATGTTGTGTACTGTGACCTGCCCCCATGTTGTGTACTGTGACCTGCCCCCATGTTGTGTACTGTGACCTGCCCCCATGTTGTGTACTGTGACCCGCCCCCATGTGTACTGTAACCTGCCCCCATGTTGTGTACTGTGACCTGCCCCCATGTTGTGTACTGTGACCTGCCCCCATGTTGTGTACTGTGACCTGCCCCCATGTTGTGTACTGTGACCTGCCCCATGTTGTGTACTGTGACCTGCCCCCATGTTGTGTACTGTGACCTGCCCCCATGTTTATGTTGTGTACTGTGACCTGCCCCCATGTTGTGTACTGTGACCTGCCCCCATGTTGTGTACTGTGACCTGCCCCATGTTGTGTACTGTGACCTGCCCCCATGTTGTGTACTGTGACCCGCCCCCATGTTGTGTACTGTGACCTGCCCCCATGTTTATGTTGTGTACTGTGACCTGCCCCCATGTTGTGTACTGTGACCTGCCCCCATGTTTATGTTGTGTACTGTGACCTGGCCCCATGTTGTGTACTGTGACCTGCCCCATGTTGTGTACTGTGACCTGCCCCCATGTTGTGTACTGTGACCTGCCCCCATGTTTATGTTGTGTACTGTGACCTGCCCCATGTGTACTGTGACCTGCACCCCATGTTTATGTTGTGTACTGTGACTTGCACCATGTTGTGTACTGTGACCTGCCCCATGTTTATGTTGTGTACTGTGACCTGCCCCATGTTCATGTTGTGTACTGTGACCTGCACCCCATGTTTATGTTGTGTACTGTGACCTGGCCCCATGTTGTGTACTGTGACCTGGCCCATGTTTATGTTGTGGACTGTGACCTGCCCCTATGTTGTGTACTGTGACCTGCCCCCATGTTTATGTTGTGTACTGTGACCTGCCCCCATGTTGTGTACTGTGACCTGCCCCCATGTTTATGTTGTGTACTGTGACCTGGCCCCATGTTTATGTTGTGTACTGTGACCTGCCCCCATGTTGTGTACTGTGACCTGGCCCCATGTTTATGTTGTGTACTGTGACCTGGCCCATGTTTATGTTGTGTACTGTGACCTGCCCCCATGTTTATGTTGTGTACTGTGACCTGGCCAATGTTGTGTACTGTGACCTGTCCCATGTTTGTGTTGTGTACTGTGTCCTGGCCCATGTTGTGTACTGTGACCAAGCCCCATGTTCTGTACTGTGACCTGTCCCATGTTTATGTTGTGTACTGTGACCTGCCCCCATGTTTATGTTGTGTACTGTGACCTGCCCCCATGTTGTGTACTGTGACCTGGCTCATGTTTATGTTGTGTACCGTGACCTGCCCCCATGTTGTGTACTGTGACCTGCCCCATGTTTATGTTGTGTACTGTGACCTGCCCCCATGTTGTGTACTGTGACCTGCCCCCATGTTGTGTACTGTGACCTGCCCCCATGTTGTGTACTGTGACCTGCCCCCATGTTGTGTACTGTGACCTGCCCCCATGTTTATGTTGTGTACTGTGACCTGCCCCATGTTTATGTTGTGTACTGTGACCTGCCCCATGTTTATGTTGTGTACTGTGACCTGCCCCATGTGTACTGTGACCTGCCCCATGTTGTGTACTGTGACCTGCCCCATGTTTATGTTGTGTACTGTGACCTGCCCCCATGTTTATGTTGTGTACTGTGACCTGCACCCCATGTTTATGTTGTGTACTGTGACCTGCCCCCATGTTTATGTTGTGTACTGTGACCTGCCCCATGTGTACTGTGACCTGCCCCATGTTGTGTACTGTGACCTGCCCCCATGTTTATGTTGTGTACTGTGACCTGCCCCATGTTTATGTTGAGTACTGTGACCTGCCCCCATGTTTATGTTGTGTACTGTGACCTGCCCCATGTTGTGTACTGTGACCTGCCCCCATGTTTATGTTGTGTACTGTGACCTGCCCCCATGTTTATGTTGTGTACTGTGACCTGCCCCCATGTTTATGTTGTGTACTGTGACGTGGCCCCATGTTGTGTACTGTGACCTGGCCCACGTTTATGTTGTGTACTGTGACCTGCCCCCATGTTGTGTACTGTGACCTGCCCCCATGTTTATGTTGTGTACTGTGACCTGCCCCCATGTTTATGTTGTGTACTGTGACCTGCCCCCATGTTTATATTGTGTACTGTGTCCTGGCCCATGTGTACTGTGACCTGGCCCCCATGTTTATGTTGTGTACTGTGTCCTGGCCCATGTTGTGTACTGTGACCTGGCCCCCATGTTTATATTGTGTACTGTGACCTGTCCCATGTTTATGTTGTGTACTGTGACCTGCCCCCACGTTTATGTTATGTACTGTGACCTGCCCCATGTTGTGTACTGTGACCTGTCCCCATGTTTATGTTGTGTACTGTGACCTGCCCCATGTTGTGTACTGTGACCTGCCCCATGTTTATGTTGTGTACTGTGACCTGCCCCCATGTTTATGTTGTGTACTGTGACCTGCCCCCATGTTTATATTGTGTACTGTGTCCTGGCCCATGTTGTGTACTGTGACCTGGCCCCCATGTTTATGTTGTGTACTGTGTCCTGGCCCATGTTGTGTACTGTGACCTGGCCCCCATGTTTATATTGTGTACTGTGACCTGTCCCATGTTTATGTTGTGTACTGTGACCTGCCCCCACGTTTATGTTATGTACTGTGACCTGCCCCATGTTGTGTACTGTGACCTGTCCCCATGTTTATGTTGTGTACTGTGACCTGCCCCATGTTGTGTACTGTGACCTGTCCCCACGTTTATGTTGTGTACTGTGACCTGTCCCCATGTTGTGTACTGTGACCTGTCCCCATGTTTATGTTGTGTACTGTGACCTGCCCCCATGTTTATGTTGTGTACTGTGACCTGCCCCATGTTGTGTACTGTGACCTGTCCCCATGTTTTGTACTGTGACCTGGCCCCATGTTTATGTTGTATACTGTGACCTGTCCCCATGTTTATGTTGTGTACTGTGACCTGCCCCATGTTGTGTACTGTGACCTGGCCCATGTTTATGTAGTGTACTGTGACCTGCCCCCATGTGTGTACGGTGACCTGCCCCATGTTTATGTTGTGTACTGTGACCTGCCCCCATGTTGTGTACTGTGACCTGGCCCATGTTTATGTTGTGTACTGTGACCTGCCCCCATGTTGTGTACTGTGACCTGGCCCCATGTTTATGTTGTGTACTGTGACCTGTCCCCATGTATGTTGTGTACTGTGACCTGCCCCATGTTGTGTACTGTGACCTGGCCCATGTCTATGTTGTGTACTGTGACCTGGCCCCATGTTTATGTTGTGTACTGTGACCTGTCCCATGTTTGTGTTGTGTACTGTGTCCTGGCCCATGTTGTGTACTGTGACCAAGCCCCATGTTCTGTACTGTGACCTGTCCCATGTTTATGTTGTGTACTGTGACCTGCCCCCATGTTTGTTGTGTACTGTGACCTGTCCCCCATGTTGTGTACTGTGACCTGCCCCATGTTTATGTTGTGTACTGTGACCTGTCCCATGTTTATGTTGTGTACTGTGACCTGCCACCATGTTTATGTTGTGTACTGTGACCTGCCCCCATGTTGTGTACTGTGACCTGGCCCATGTTTATTTTGTGTACCGTGACCTGCCCCCATGTTGTGTACTGTGACCTGCCCCCATGTTGTGTACTGTGACCTGTCCCCATGTTTATGTTGTGTACTGTGACCTGCCCCCATGTTTATGTTGTGTACTGTGACCTGCCCCATGTTGTGTACTGTGACCTGCCCCATGTTTATGTTGTGTACTGTGACCTGCCTCCATGTTTATGTTGTGTACTGTGACCTGCCCCCATGTTTATGTTGTGTACTGTGACCTACCCCATGTGTACTGTGACCTGCCCCATGTTGTGTACTGTGACCTGCCCCCATGTTTATGTTGTGTACTGTGACTTGCCCCATGTTGTGTACTGTGACCTGCCCCATGTTTATGTTGTGTACTGTGACCTGCCCCATGTTTATGTTGTGTACTGTGACCTGCACCCCATGTTTATGTTGTGTACTGTGACCTGGCCCCATGTTGTGTACTGTGACCTGACCCATGTTTGTTGTGTACTGTGACCTGCCCCCATGTTGTGTACTGTGACCTGCCCCCATGTTTATGTTGTGTACTGTGACCTGCCCCCATGTTGTGTACTGTGACCTGCCCCCATGTTGTGTACTGTGACCTGCCCCCATGTTGTGTACTGTGACCCGCCCCCATGTGTACTGTAACCTGCCCCCATGTTGTGTACTGTGACCTGCCCCCATGTTGTGTACTGTGACCTGCCCCATGTTGTGTACTGTGACCTGCCCCCATGTTGTGTACTGTGACCTGCCCCATGTTGTGTACTGTGACCTGCCCCCATGTTGTGTACTGTGACCTGCCCCCATGTTTATGTTGTGTACTGTGACCTGCCCCCATGTTGTGTACTGTGACCTGCCCCCATGTTGTGTACTGTGACCTGCCCCCATGTTGTGTACTGTGACCTGCCCCCCATGTTGTGTACTGTGACCCGCCCCCATGTTGTGTACTGTGACCTGCCCCCATGTTTATGTTGTGTACTGTGACCTGCCCCCATGTTGTGTACTGTGACCTGCCCCCATGTTTATGTTGTGTACTGTGACCTGGCCCCATGTTGTGTACTGTGACCTGCCCCATGTTGTGTACTGTGACCTGCCCCCATGTTGTGTACTGTGACCTGCCCCCATGTTTATGTTGTGTACTGTGACCTGCCCCATGTGTACTGTGACCTGCACCCCATGTTTATGTTGTGTACTGTGACTTGCACCATGTTGTGTACTGTGACCTGCCCCATGTTTATGTTGTGTACTGTGACCTGCCCCATGTTCATGTTGTGTACTGTGACCTGCACCCCATGTTTATGTTGTGTACTGTGACCTGGCCCCATGTTGTGTACTGTGACCTGGCCCATGTTTATGTTGTGGACTGTGACCTGCCCCTATGTTGTGTACTGTGACCTGCCCCCATGTTTATGTTGTGTACTGTGACCTGCCCCCATGTTGTGTACTGTGACCTGCCCCCATGTTTATGTTGTGTACTGTGACCTGGCCCCATGTTTATGTTGTGTACTGTGACCTGCCCCCATGTTGTGTACTGTGACCTGGCCCCATGTTTATGTTGTGTACTGTGACCTGGCCCATGTTTATGTTGTGTACTGTGACCTGCCCCCATGTTTATGTTGTGTACTGTGACCTGGCCAATGTTGTGTACTGTGACCTGTCCCATGTTTGTGTTGTGTACTGTGTCCTGGCCCATGTTGTGTACTGTGACCAAGCCCCATGTTCTGTACTGTGACCTGTCCCATGTTTATGTTGTGTACTGTGACCTGCCCCCATGTTTATGTTGTGTACTGTGACCTGCCCCCATGTTGTGTACTGTGACCTGGCTCATGTTTATGTTGTGTACCGTGACCTGCCCCCATGTTGTGTACTGTGACCTGCCCCATGTTTATGTTGTGTACTGTGACCTGCCCCCATGTTGTGTACTGTGACCTGCCCCCATGTTGTGTACTGTGACCTGCCCCCATGTTGTGTACTGTGACCTGCCCCCATGTTTATGTTGTGTACTGTGACCTGCCCCATGTTTATGTTGTGTACTGTGACCTGCCCCATGTTTATGTTGTGTACTGTGACCTGCCCCATGTGTACTGTGACCTGCCCCATGTTGTGTACTGTGACCTGCCCCATGTTTATGTTGTGTACTGTGACCTGCCCCCATGTTTATGTTGTGTACTGTGACCTGCACCCCATGTTTATGTTGTGTACTGTGACCTGCCCCCATGTTTATGTTGTGTACTGTGACCTGCCCCATGTGTACTGTGACCTGCCCCATGTTGTGTACTGTGACCTGCCCCCATGTTTATGTTGTGTACTGTGACCTGCCCCATGTTTATGTTGTGTACTGTGACCTGCCCCCATGTTTATGTTGTGTACTGTGACCTGCCCCATGTTGTGTACTGTGACCTGCCCCCATGTTTATGTTGTGTACTGTGACCTGCCCCATGTTTATGTTGTGTACTGTGACGTGGCCCCATGTTGTGTACTGTGACCTGGCCCACGTTTATGTTGTGTACTGTGACCTGCCCCCATGTTGTGTACTGTGACCTGCCCCCATGTTTATGTTGTGTACTGTGACCTGCCCCCATGTTTATGTTGTGTACTGTGACCTGCCCCCATGTTTATATTGTGTACTGTGTCCTGGCCCATGTGTACTGTGACCTGGCCCCCATGTTTATGTTGTGTACTGTGTCCTGGCCCATGTTGTGTACTGTGACCTGGCCCCCATGTTTATATTGTGTACTGTGACCTGTCCCATGTTTATGTTGTGTACTGTGACCTGCCCCCACGTTTATGTTATGTACTGTGACCTGCCCCATGTTGTGTACTGTGACCTGTCCCCATGTTTATGTTGTGTACTGTGACCTGCCCCATGTTGTGTACTGTGACCTGCCCCCATGTTTATGTTGTGTACTGTGACCTGCCCCCATGTTTATGTTGTGTACTGTGACCTGCCCCCATGTTTATATTGTGTACTGTGTCCTGGCCCATGTTGTGTACTGTGACCTGGCCCCCATGTTTATGTTGTGTACTGTGTCCTGGCCCATGTTGTGTACTGTGACCTGGCCCCCATGTTTATATTGTGTACTGTGACCTGTCCCATGTTTATGTTGTGTACTGTGACCTGCCCCCACGTTTATGTTATGTACTGTGACCTGCCCCATGTTGTGTACTGTGACCTGTCCCCATGTTTATGTTGTGTACTGTGACCTGCCCCATGTTGTGTACTGTGACCTGTCCCCATGTTTATGTTGTGTACTGTGACCTGTCCCCATGTTGTGTACTGTGACCTGTCCCCATGTTTATGTTGTGTACTGTGACCTGCCCCCATGTTTATGTTGTGTACTGTGACCTGCCCCATGTTGTGTACTGTGACCTGTCCCCATGTTTTGTACTGTGACCTGGCCCCATGTTTATGTTGTATACTGTGACCTGTCCCCATGTTTATGTTGTGTACTGTGACCTGCCCCATGTTGTGTACTGTGACCTGGCCCATGTTTATGTAGTGTACTGTGACCTGCCCCCATGTTGTGTACGGTGACCTGCCCCATGTTTATGTTGTGTACTGTGACCTGCCCCCATGTTGTGTACTGTGACCTGGCCCATGTTTATGTTGTGTACTGTGACCTGCCCCCATGTTGTGTACTGTGACCTGGCCCCATGTTTATGTTGTGTACTGTGACCTGTCCCCATGTATGTTGTGTACTGTGACCTGCCCCATGTTGTGTACTGTGACCTGGCCCATGTCTATGTTGTGTACTGTGACCTGGCCCCATGTTTATGTTGTGTACTGTGACCTGTCCCATGTTTGTGTTGTGTACTGTGTCCTGGCCCATGTTGTGTACTGTGACCAAGCCCCATGTTCTGTACTGTGACCTGTCCCATGTTTATGTTGTGTACTGTGACCTGCCCCATGTTTGTTGTGTACTGTGACCTGTCCCCATGTTGTGTACTGTGACCTGCCCCCATGTTTATGTTGTGTACTGTGACCTGTCCCATGTTTATGTTGTGTACTGTGACCTGCCACCATGTTTATGTTGTGTACTGTGACCTGCCCCCATGTTGTGTACTGTGACCTGGCCCATGTTTATGTTGTGTACCGTGACCTGCCCCCATGTTGTGTACTGTGACCTGCCCCCATGTTGTGTACTGTGACCTGTCCCCATGTTTATGTTGTGTACTGTGACCTGCCCCCATGTTTATGTTGTGTACTGTGACCTGCCCCATGTTGTGTACTGTGACCTGCCCCATGTTTATGTTGTGTACTGTGACCTGCCTCCATGTTTATGTTGTGTACTGTGACCTGCCCCCATGTTTATGTTGTGTACTGTGACCTACCCCATGTGTACTGTGACCTGCCCCATGTTGTGTACTGTGACCTGCCCCCATGTTTATGTTGTGTACTGTGACTTGCCCCATGTTGTGTACTGTGACCTGCCCCATGTTTATGTTGTGTACTGTGACCTGCCCCATGTTTATGTTGTGTACTGTGACCTGCACCCCATGTTTATGTTGTGTACTGTGACCTGGCCCCATGTTGTGTACTGTGACCTGACCCATGTTTGTTGTGTACTGTGACCTGCCCCCATGTTGTGTACTGTGACCTGCCCCCATGTTTATGTTGTGTACTGTGACCTGCCCCCATGTTGTGTACTGTGACCTGCCCCCATGTTGTGTACTGTGACCTGCCCCCATGTTGTGTACTGTGACCCGCCCCCATGTGTACTGTAACCTGCCCCCATGTTGTGTACTGTGACCTGCCCCCATGTTGTGTACTGTGACCTGCCCCCATGTTGTGTACTGTGACCTGCCCCCATGTTGTGTACTGTGACCTGCCCCATGTTGTGTACTGTGACCTGCCCCCATGTTGTGTACTGTGACCTGCCCCCATGTTTATGTTGTGTACTGTGACCTGCCCCCATGTTGTGTACTGTGACCTGCCCCCATGTTGTGTACTGTGACCTGCCCCCATGTTGTGTACTGTGACCTGCCCCCATGTTGTGTACTGTGACCCGCCCCCATGTTGTGTACTGTGACCTGCCCCCATGTTTATGTTGTGTACTGTGACCTGCCCCCATGTTGTGTACTGTGACCTGCCCCCATGTTTATGTTGTGTACTGTGACCTGGCCCATGTTGTGTACTGTGACCTGCCCCATGTTGTGTACTGTGACCTGCCCCCATGTTGTGTACTGTGACCTGCCCCCATGTTTATGTTGTGTACTGTGACCTGCCCCATGTGTACTGTGACCTGCACCCCATGTTTATGTTGTGTACTGTGACTTGCACCATGTTGTGTACTGTGACCTGCCCCATGTTTATGTTGTGTACTGTGACCTGCCCCATGTTCATGTTGTGTACTGTGACCTGCACCCCATGTTTATGTTGTGTACTGTGACCTGGCCCCATGTTGTGTACTGTGACCTGGCCCATGTTTATGTTGTGGACTGTGACCTGCCCCTATGTTGTGTACTGTGACCTGCCCCCATGTTTATGTTGTGTACTGTGACCTGCCCCCATGTTGTGTACTGTGACCTGCCCCCATGTTTATGTTGTGTACTGTGACCTGGCCCCATGTTTATGTTGTGTACTGTGACCTGCCCCCATGTTGTGTACTGTGACCTGGCCCCATGTTTATGTTGTGTACTGTGACCTGGCCCATGTTTATGTTGTGTACTGTGACCTGCCCCCATGTTTATGTTGTGTACTGTGACCTGGCCAATGTTGTGTACTGTGACCTGTCCCATGTTTGTGTTGTGTACTGTGTCCTGGCCCATGTTGTGTACTGTGACCAAGCCCCATGTTCTGTACTGTGACCTGTCCCATGTTTATGTTGTGTACTGTGACCTGCCCCCATGTTTATGTTGTGTACTGTGACCTGCCCCCATGTTGTGTACTGTGACCTGGCTCATGTTTATGTTGTGTACCGTGACCTGCCCCCATGTTGTGTACTGTGACCTGCCCCATGTTTATGTTGTGTACTGTGACCTGCCCCCATGTTGTGTACTGTGACCTGCCCCCATGTTGTGTACTGTGACCTGCCCCCATGTTGTGTACTGTGACCTGCCCCCATGTTTATGTTGTGTACTGTGACCTGCCCCATGTTTATGTTGTGTACTGTGACCTGCCCCATGTTTATGTTGTGTACTGTGACCTGCCCCATGTGTACTGTGACCTGCCCCATGTTGTGTACTGTGACCTGCCCCATGTTTATGTTGTGTACTGTGACCTGCCCCCATGTTTATGTTGTGTACTGTGACCTGCACCCCATGTTTATGTTGTGTACTGTGACCTGCCCCCATGTTTATGTTGTGTACTGTGACCTGCCCCATGTGTACTGTGACCTGCCCCATGTTGTGTACTGTGACCTGCCCCCATGTTTATGTTGTGTACTGTGACCTGCCCCATGTTTATGTTGTGTACTGTGACCTGCCCCCATGTTTATGTTGTGTACTGTGACCTGCCCCATGTTGTGTACTGTGACCTGCCCCCATGTTTATGTTGTGTACTGTGACCTGCCCCATGTTTATGTTGTGTACTGTGACGTGGCCCCATGTTGTGTACTGTGACCTGGCCCACGTTTATGTTGTGTACTGTGACCTGCCCCCATGTTGTGTACTGTGACCTGCCCCCATGTTTATGTTGTGTACTGTGACCTGCCCCCATGTTTATGTTGTGTACTGTGACCTGCCCCCATGTTTATATTGTGTACTGTGTCCTGGCCCATGTGTACTGTGACCTGGCCCCCATGTTTATGTTGTGTACTGTGTCCTGGCCCATGTTGTGTACTGTGACCTGGCCCCCATGTTTATATTGTGTACTGTGACCTGTCCCATGTTTATGTTGTGTACTGTGACCTGCCCCCACGTTTATGTTATGTACTGTGACCTGCCCCATGTTGTGTACTGTGACCTGTCCCCATGTTTATGTTGTGTACTGTGACCTGCCCCATGTTGTGTACTGTGACCTGTCCCCATGTTGTGTACTGTGACCTGTCCCCATGTTTATGTTGTGTACTGTGACCTGCCCCCATGTTTATGTTGTGTACTGTGACCTGCCCCATGTTGTGTACTGTGACCTGTCCCCATGTTTTGTACTGTGACCTGGCCCCATGTTTGTTGTGTACTGTGACCTGTCCCCATGTTTATGTTGTGTACTGTGACCTGCCCCATGTTGTGTACTGTGACCTGGCCCATGTTTATGTAGTGTACTGTGACCTGCCCCATGTTGTGTACTGTGACCTGGCCCATGTTTATGTAGTGTACTGTGACCTGCCCCCATGTTGTGTACTGTGACCTGGCCCATGTTTATGTTGTGTACTGTGACCTGCCCCATGTTGTGTACTGTGACCTGCCCCATGTTCTGTACTGTGACCTGGCCCATGTTTATGTAGTGTACTGTGACCTGCCCCCATGTTGTGTACTGTGACCTGGCCCATGTTTATGTTGTGTACTGTGACCTGCCCCCATGTTGTGTACGGTGACCTGCCCCATGTTTATGTTGTGTACTGTGACCTGCCCCCATGTTGTGTACTGTGACCTGGCCCATGTTTATGTTGTGTACTGTGACCTGCCCCCATGTTGTGTACTGTGACCTGGCCCCATGTTTATGTTGTGTACTGTGACCTGTCCCCATGTATGTTGTGTACTGTGACCTGCCCCATGTTGTGTACTGTGACCTGGCCCATGTCTATGTTGTGTACTGTGACCTGGCC
Source organism: Procambarus clarkii (assembly GCF_040958095.1). Classification (NCBI taxonomy): domain Eukaryota; kingdom Metazoa; phylum Arthropoda; class Malacostraca; order Decapoda; family Cambaridae; genus Procambarus; species Procambarus clarkii. Next base: position 22,172,837 of record NC_091156.1, read on the forward strand.
CCATGTTTATGTTGTGTACTGTGACCTGTCCCATGTTTGTGTTGTGTACTGTGTCCTGGCCCATGTTGTGTATTGTGACCAAGCCCCATGTTCTGTACTGTGACCTGTCCCATGTTTATGTTGTGTACTGTGACCTGCCCCATGTTTATGTTGTGTACTGTGACCTGCCCCATGTGTACTGTGACCTGCCCCATGTTGTGTACTGTGACCTGCCCCATGTTTATGTTGTGTACTGTGACCTGCCCCCATGTTTATGTTGTGTACTGTGACCTGCACCCCATGTTTATGTTGTGTACTGTGACCTGCCCCCATGTTTATGTTGTGTACTGTGACCTGCCCCATGTGTACTGTGACCTGCCCCATGTTGTGTACTTTGACCTGCCCATGTTTATGTTGTGTACTGTGACCTGCCCCCATGTTTATGTTGTGTACTGTGACCTGCCCTTATGTTTATGTTGTGTACTGAGACCTGCCCCATGTTGTGTACTGTGACCTGCCCCCATGTTTATGTTGTGTACTGTGACCTGCCCCCATGTTTATGTTGCGTACTGTGACCTGCACTCCATGTTTATGTTGTGTACTGTGACGTGGCCCCATGTTGTGTACTGTGACCTGGCCCACGTTTATGTTGTGTACTGTGACCTGCCCCAATGTTGTGTACTGTGACCTGCCCCCATGTTTATGTTGTGTACTGTGACCTGCCCCCATGTTTATGTTGTGTACTGTGACCTGCCCCCATGTTTATATTGTGTACTGTGTCCTGGCCCATGTTGTGTACTGTGACCTGGCCCCCATGTTTATGTTGTGTACTGTGTCCTGGCCCATGTTGTGTACTGTGACCTGGCCCCATGTTTATATTGTGTACTGTGACCTGTCCCATGTTTATGTTGTGTACTGTGACCTGCCCCCCACGTTTATGTTATGTACTGTGACCTGCCCCATGTTGTGTACTGTGACCTGTCCCCATGTTTATGTTGTGTACAGTGACCTGCCCCATGTTGTGTACTGTGACCTGTCCCCATGTTTATGTTGTGTACTGTGACCTGTCCCCATGTTGTGTACTGTGACCTGTCCCCATGTTTATGTTGTGTACTGTGACCTGCCCCCATGTTTATGTTGTGTACTGTGACCTGCCCCATGTTGTGTACTGTGACCTGTCCCCATGTTTTGTACTGTGACCTGGCCCCATGTTTATGTTGTGTACTGTGACCTGTCCCCATGTTTATGTTGTGTACTGTGACCTGCCCCATGTTGTGTACTGTGACCTGGCCCATGTTTATGTAGTGTACTGTGACCTGCCCCCATGTTGTGTACGGTGACCTGCCCCATGTTGTGTACTGTGACCTGGCCCATGTTTATGTTGTGTACTGTGACCTGGCCCCATGTTTATGTTGTGTACTGTGACCTGCCCCCATGTTGTGTACTGTGACCTGGCCCATGTTTATGTTGTGTACTGTGACCTGCCCCCATGTTGTGTACTGTGACCTGGCCCATGTTTATGTTGTGTACTGTGACCTGGCCCCATGTTTATGTTGTGTACTGTGACCTGTCCCCATGTATGTTGTGTACTGTGACCTGCCTCATGTTGTGTACTGTGACCTGGCCCATGTCTATGTTGTGTACTGTGACCTGGCCCCATGTTTATGTTGTGTACTGTGACCTGTCCCATGTTTGTGTTGTGTACTGTGTCCTGGCCCATGTTGTGTACTGTGACCAAGCCCCATGTTCTGTACTGTGACCTGTCCCATGTTCATGTTGTGTACTGTGACCTGCCCCCATGTTTATGTTGTGTACTGTGACCTGTCCCCATGTTGTGTACTGTGACCTGCCCCCATGTTTATGTTGTGTACTGTGACCTGTCCCATGTTTATGTTGTGTACTGTGACCTGCCCCATGTTTATGTTGTGTACTGTGACCTGCCCCTATGTTGTGTACTGTGACCTGCCCCCATGTTGTGTACTGTGACCTGCCCCCATGTTGTGTACTGTGACCTGCCCCCATGTTTATGTTGTGTACTGTGACCTGCCCCCATGTTTATGTTGTGTACTGTGACCTGCCCCATGTTGTGTACTGTGACCTGCCCCCATGTTTATGTTGTGTACTGTGACCTGCCTCCATGTTTATGTTGTGTACTGTGACCTGCACCCATGTTTATGTTGTGTACTGTGACCTGCGTCCATGTTTATGTTGTGTACTGTGACCTACCCCATGTGTACTGTGACCTGCCCCATGTTGTGTACTGTGACCTGCCCCCATGTTGTGTACTGTGACCTGCACCCCATGTTTATGTTGTGTACTGTGACCTGCACCCCATGTTGTGTACTGTGACCTGCCCCATGTTTATGTTGTGTACTGTGACCTGCCCCCATGTTTATGTTGTGTACTGTGACCTGCACCCCATGTTTATGTTGTGTACTGTGACCTGGCCCCATGTTGTGTACTGTGACCTGACCCATGTTTGTTGTGTACTGTGACCTGCCCCCATGTTGTGTACTGTGACCTGCCCCCATGTTTATGTTGTGTACTGTGACCTGCCCCCATGTTGTGTACTGTGACCTGCCCCCATGTTTATGTTGTGTACTGTGACCTGGCCCATGTTTATGTTGTGTACTGTGACCTGCCCCATGTTTATGTTGTGTACTATGACCTGGCCCATGTTGTGTACTGTGACCAGTCCCATGTTTGTGTTGTGTACTGTGTCCTGGCCCATGTTGTGTACTGTGACCAAGCCCCATGTTCTGTACTGTGACCTGTCCCATGTTTATGTTGTGTACTGTGACCTGCCCCCATGTTTATGGTGTGTACTGTGACCTGCCCCCATGTTGTGTACTGTGACCTGGCTCATGTTATGTTGTGTACCGTGACCTGCCCCCATGTTCTGTACTGTGACCTGCCCCATGTTTATGTTGTGTACTGTGACCTGCCCCCATGTTGTGTACTGTGACCTGCCCCCATGTTGTGTACTGTGACCTGCCCCCATGTTTATGTTGTGTACTGTGACCTGCCCCCATGATTATGTTGTGTACTGTGACCTGCCCCATGTTTATGTTGTGTACTGTGACCTGCCCCATGTGTACTGTGACCTGCCCCATGTTGTGTACTGTGACCTGCCCCCATGTTTATGTTGTGTACTGTGACCTGCCCCCATGTTTATGTTGTGTACTGTGACCTGCCCCCATGTTTATGTTGTGTACTGTGACCTGCCCCATGTGTACTGTGACCTGCCCCCATGTTTGTTGCGTACTGTGACCTGCACTCCATGTTTATGTTGTGTACTGTGACCTGGCCCCATGTTGTGTACTGTGACCTGGCCCACGTTTATGCTGTGTACTGTGACCTGCCCCCATGTTGTGTACTGTGACCTGCCCCCATGTTTATGTTGTGTACTGTGACCTGCCCCCCATGTTTATGTTGTGTACTGTGACCTGCCCCTATGTTTATAATGTGTACTGTGTCCTGGCCCATGTGTACTGTGACCTGGCCCCCATGTTTATGTTGTGTACTGTGTCCTGGCCCATTTTGTGTACTGTGACCTGGCCCCCATGTTTATATTGTGTACTGTGACCTGTCCCATGTTTATGTTTTGTACTGTGACCTGCCCCCACGTTTATGTTATGTACTTTGACCTGCCCCCATGTTGTGTACTGTGACCTGTCCCCATGTTTATGTTGTGTACTGTGACCTGCCCTATGTTGTGTACTGTGACCTGTCCCCATGTTTATGTTGTGTACTGTGACCTGTCCCCATGTTGTGTACTGTGACCTGTCCCCATGTTGTGTACTGTGACCTGTCCCCATGTTGTGTACTGTGACCTGTCCCCATGTTTATGTTGTGTACTGTGACCTGTCCCCATGTTTATGTTGTGTACTGTGACCTGCCCCATGTTGTGTACTGTGACCTGTCCCTATGTTGTGTACTGTGACCTGCCCCCATGTTTATGTTGTGTACTGTGACCTGCCCCATGTTGTGTACTGTGACCTGTCCCTATGTTTTGTACTGTGACCTGGCCCCATGTTTATGTTGTGTACTGTGACCTGCCCCATGTTTATGTTGTGTACTGTGACCTGCCCCATGTTGTGTACTGCGACCTGGCCCCATGTTTATGTTGTGTACTGTGACCTGGCCCCATGTTTATGTTGTGTACTGTGACCTGGCCCCATGTTTATGTTGTGTACTGTGACCTGTCCCCATGTTTATGTAGTGTACTGTGACCTGCCCCCATATTGTGTACTGTGACCTGCCCCATGTTTATGTTGTGTACTGTGACCTGCCCCCATGTTGTGTACTGTGACCTGGTCCATGTTTATGTTGTGTACTGTGACCTGCCCCCATGTTGTGTACTGTGACCTGGCCCCATGTTTATGTTGTGTACTGTGACCTGTCCCGATGTTTATGTTGTGTACTGTGACCTGTCCCCATGTTTGTTATGTACTGTGACCTGGCCCCCTTGCTGTGTACTGTGACCTGGCCCCATGTTGTATACTGTGACCTGGCCCCATGTTGTGTACTGTGACCTGGCCCCATGTGTACTGTGACCTGGCCCATGTTTGTGTTGTGTACTGTGACCTGTCCCCATGTTTATGTTGTGTACTGTGACCTGCCCCCATGTTGTGTACTGTGACCTGCCCCATGTTTATGTTGTGTACTGTGACCTGTCCCCATGTTTATGTTGTGTACTGTGACCAGGCCCCATGTTTATGTTGTGTACTGTGACCTGCCCCGTGTTGTGTACTGTGACCTGCCCCATGTTTATGTTGTGTACTGTGACCTGCCCCATGTTTATGTTGTGTACTGTGACCTGCCCCATGTTGTGTACTGTGACCTGGCCCCATGTTGTGTACTGTGACCTGGCCCATGTTTGTGTTGTGTACTGTGACCTGCCCCTATGTTGTGTACTGTGACCTGCCCCCATATTTATGTTGTGTACTGTGACCTGCCCCCATGTTGTGTACTGTGACCTGCCCCCATGTTTATGTTGTGTACTGTGTCCTGGCCCCATGTTTATGTTGTGTACTGTGACCTGCCCCCATGTTGTGTACTGTGACCTGCCCCCATGTTGTGTACTGTGACCTGCCCCATGTTTATGTTGTGTACTGTGACCTGCCCCCATGTTTGTTGTGTACTGTGACCTGGCCCATGTTGTATACTGTGACCTGACCCCATGTTTATGTTGTGTACTGTGACCTGGCCCCATGTTTATGTTGTGTACTGTGACCTGCCCCCATGTTGTGTACTGTGACCTGGCCCATGTTTATGTTGTGTACTGTGACCTGCCCCATGTTGTGTACTGTGACCTGGCCCCATGTTGTTTACTGTGACCTGCCCCATGTTTATGTTGTGTACTGTGACCTGCCCCCATGTTGTGTACTGTGACCTGGCCCATGTTTATGTTGTGTACTGTGACCTGCCCCCATGTTGTGTACTGAGACCTGCCCCCATGTTGTGTACTGTGACCATGTTTATGTTGTGTACTGTGACCTGTCCCCATGTTTATGTTGTGTACTGTGATCTGCCCCATGTTTATGTTGTGTACTGTGACCTGCCCCCATGTTGTGTACTGTGACCTGCCCCATGTTTATGTTGTGTACTGTGACCTGTCCCCATGTTTATGTTGTGTACTGTGACCTGTCCCCATGTTTATGTTGTGTACTGTGATCTGCCCCATGTTTATGTTGTGTACTGTGACCTGCCCCCATGTTGTGTACTGTGACCTGCCCCATGTTTATGTTGTGTACTGTGACCTGTCCCCATGTTTATGTTGTGTACTGTGACCAGGCCCCATGTTTATGTTGTGTACTGTGACCTGCCCCGTGTTGTGTACTGTGACCTGCCCCATGTTTATGTTGTGTACTGTGACCTGCCCCATGTTTATGTTGTGTACTGTGACCTGCCCCATGTTGTGTACTGTGACCTGGCCCCATGTTGTGTACTGTGACCTGGCCCATGTTTGTGTTGTGTACTGTGACCTGCCCCTATGTTGTGTACTGTGACCTGCCCCCATATTTATGTTGTGTACTGTGACCTGCCCCCATGTTGTGTACTGTGACCTGCCCCATGTTTATGTTGTGTACTGTGTCCTGGCCCCATGTTTATGTTGTGTACTGTGACCTGCCCCCATGTTGTGTACTGTGACCTGCCCCCATGTTGTGTACTGTGACCTGCCCCATGTTTATGTTGTGTACTGTGACCTGCCCCCATGTTTGTTGTGTACTGTGACCTGGCCCATGTTGTATACTGTGACCTGACCCCATGTTTATGTTGTGTACTGTGACCTGGCCCCATGTTTATGTTGTGTACTGTGACCTGCCCCCATGTTGTGTACTGTGACCTGGCCCATGTTTATGTTGTGTACTGTGACCTGCCCCCTGTTTTATGTTGTGTACTGTGACCTGGCCCCATGTTGTTTACTGTGACCTGCCCCATGTTTATGTTGTGTACTGTGACCTGCCCCCATGTTGTGTACTGTGACCTGGCCCATGTTTATGTTGTGTACTGTGACCTGCCCCCATGTTGTGTACTGAGACCTGCCCCCATGTTTATGTTGTGTACTGTGACCTGTCCCCATGTTGTGTACTGTGACCTGCCCCATGTTTATGTTGTGTACTGTGACCTGTCCCCATGTTGTGTATTGTGACCTGCCCCATGTTTATGTTGTGTACTGTGTCCTGGCCTATGTTTATGTTGTGTACTGTGACCTGCCCCATGTTTATGTTGTGTACTGTGACCTGCCCCATGTTGTGTACTGTGACCTGCCCCATGTTTATGTTGTGTACTGTGACCTGCCCTCATGTTGTGTACTGTGACCTGCCCCCCATGTTGTGTACTGTGACCTGTCCCCATGTTTATGTTGTGTACTGTGACCTGCCCCCATGTTGTGTACTGTGACCTGGCCCCATGTTGTGTACTGTGACCTGCCCCATGTTTATGTTGTGTACTGTGACCTGCCCCATGTGTGTACTGTGACCTGACCCATGTTTATGTTGTGTACTGTGACCTGCCCCCATGTTGTTTACTGTTACCTGCCCCATGTTTATGTTGTGTACTGTGACCTGTCCCATGTTTATGTAGTGTACTGTGACCTGCCCCATGTTTATGTTGTGTACTGTGACCTGGCCCCATGTTTATGTTGTGTTCTGTGACCTGGCCCCATGTTTATGTTGTGTACTGTGACCTGCCCCCATGGGTTGTACTGTGACCTGTCCCCATGTTGTGTACTGTGACCTGTCCCCATGTTTATGTTGTGTACTGTGACCTGCCCCCATGTTGTGTACTGTGACCTGGCCCCATGTTGTGTACTGTGACCTGCCCCATGTTTATGTTGTGTACTGTGACCTGCCCCCATGTTGTGTACTGTGACCTGGCCCCATGTTGTGTACTGTGACCTGCCCCATGTTTATGTTGTGTACTGTGACCTGCCCCATGTTGTGTACTGTGACCTGCCACCATGTTGTGTACTGTGACCTGGCCCATGTTGTGTACTGTGACCTGGCCCATGTTTATGTTGTGTACTGTGACCTGCCCCCATGTTGTGTACTGTGACCTGCCCCCATGTTGTGTACTGTGACCTGTCCCCATGTTGATGTTGTGTACTGTGACCTGCCCCCATGTTGATGTTGTGTACTGTGACCTGCCCCCATGGGTTGTACTGTGACCTGTCCTCATGTTGTGTACTGTGACCTGTCCCCATGTTTATGTTGTGTACTGTGACCTGCCCCCATGTTGTGTACTGTGACCTGCCCCCATGTTTATGTTGTGTACTGTGACCTGCATCCATGTTGTGTACTGTGACCTGCCCCATGTTGTGTACTGTGACCTGCCCCATGTTGTGTACTGTGACCTGCCCCATGTTTATGTCACAGATGTCACCAGCGGAGTCCCACAGGGCTCAGTACTTGGACCCATCCTGTTTCTAATATATGTAAACGATCTTCCGGAGGGTATAGACTCATTTCTCTCAATGTTTGCTTATGCTGCAAAAATTATGAGAAGAATCAAAACGGATGAAGACAGAGACTACAGGATGACCTGGATAAACTGGAGGAATGGTCTAGAAAATGGCTGCTAAAGTTCAACTCAGGAAAGTGTAAGGTGATGAAATTAGGCGAAGGGAGCAGGAGGCTGAACACAAGGTATCATCTGGGAGGTGAAATCCTGCAAGAATCAAATAGAGAGAAGGGTCTGGGGGTCGAATAAATGCCCAAATGATACCCCCTTGTACTTGTAGGGCCCCTCCTAACCACTCTGCATACTCCGCCGCCACTCAGGTCGCACACCAAACCTGTGTCAGGTTAGGTTAGGGTCTGTAAGTTTCATTTCTTTGACCTGTAACCTGGGGCTGGTCCTCTCCCCCAGTTCGGTTGAGATGATCTACCTGCACAACTGCTCTAACAAGGTGGTCCTTTATAGACTTACCTCGCCTCCAGGCGATCATGGGAGGGTTTTGTGGGAATTTTACCCAGGATGGATGTTCACTGTACGTTTCCCTCATCCATGTCCATACTTCCTGGAGTTTTATCTTAAGCTGTGCTGCCAGGCCGGGGAAGAAAAGGGTTGGAAGAATCCATCTCTTGTCTTCCACTTCTTGTGTTCTAGGTCTGAGTAGCTCCGCCCATGTTTTTTTCTCCGAGTTTCTCCTGGGCTGCATGTATTATTGTCTCTGGTAGTCTCTGTTCCTGAACATATCCCATAGGTCATCAAGCTGGGGATATAGCGTCTCTTCTTTGCTGTTAATCCTCTTGAGTCTGAGTCCAAGTGAGTAGGGTAGCGATTTTCTTCAAGGCTAGTGGGTGGCTCGAGTCAATTTCAGATACGTGTGAAGGTTAGTTCGGTTTATAGTATGCCTTCGTATGCAGATCCCTGGTTAGCTGGTCTATATACACTGTTGTATCTAGGAAATTTATCGTGGAGTCACTGTGTTCGAGGGTAAACTTAAGGTTTTCATGAACCGTATATTGACCATGAAAGAAACCTTCTAGGCGCGGGAAACCGTCCTCCATTATTCCGAAGATGTCGTCTATGTAACGGAAATATACCGCCGGTCCGTCCTTCCTGTGGGATCGTTTCCTCTCATACACTACATGCACAAATATTTCAGCGATTGCCACACTACTGGATGCTCCTATCGCTGTACCCTTGGTTTGTCGGTATGCTCGTCCTTCAAATTGCAAAAGGGTGTCTCTCATCACATGGAGGATAGCCTCCTCAAGAGTTTCTTTCTTCGGAGGGGGGCCTCCATACTCCTGCGTCTCGAAGTTCCTGTCTGATTTTGGCTCTGTTATCTGTAAAAAAAAGTTGCTACTACCTTTGCAGCTTCTCTCTGTGGTATGCTTGGGTAGAGCGATATCACATCCATGGAAAAAAGGCGGGCCCCTCTCGGGACGGGGCCTCAAATTTCTGCAATTTTTCTTGAGGAAATCCGTCGTATCTTTGATTCTTTCCGGTAGTAGACATAGTAAGGGGTTCAGGAGGGCTGTGCAGATCCAGTCTACCGGCCTTGTTGGGGCCCGGCAGCCGCTTAGAACCGGTCTCCCTTGCCACATTCCTGTGGTTTCTTCTAGTGCTTTATGGATCTTTGGTAAAAGGTAGAGGTGGGGAATGATGGATTCAAAGGCCAAGAAGAAATCTCTCGCCCCTGCCTGCATCAGTCCTCCTTTCCCGTCCCCAGTCTTGTTCTCGAACAGCTTGAGGACTATCCGTTTACTCCTCGTTTGGGCGTTTCTAAGCACCGCTGCCTGGTTGTGTATCTGTGTGTAGGCTGCAGTGTCTGCCAGGTGCCTCTCCATCTCGTTCCTGTAGTTGTCCTTTCTCCAGGCGACGACAGTACCTCCCTTGTCCGCCGGTTTTTATCACAATATCCGTACGTCCTTTCAGCGTTGATAGGGCGTCCCTCTCCTCCCTTGTGAGGTTGCAGTTGTGTCGTTGTTCCGCACCGAGCTTGAGGTCGACCTTCATTTGCTGGATTACCGGTTTAAGGCCTACTAGGTTGTAGTTTGGGCACTGGTCTGGTTTGTTGGGGTGGAGGTACCTAAAAGAGAGGGAGAGTTTAGTTGTTTTAATTGCTCCCTGTGACTTACCTTGCTCAGACGGAGGTGGCTCCAAACTTGGTTGATACTAGTTTCCAAGTTGTTGCACAGATCCTCTATCGTATCTTCTCTCTTCTTACGCGCCAGAGGCCCTATCACTAACGTAAGTCCTTTTCCAACAGTTTCCTCTCCTGTTAATTATGGGGTACCTCAGAGACAACTGTCTGTTTCAGTTGTCCTCTTCTCTGCCTTAATTCCTGTCGTTTCTTGAGTTTCTCCGATCTTCACCGTTCCATCCTGTCTCTGTCTCCTCCCTGTTGGTCTCGGTTCGTGCTGTTCCAGCGCTTGGGTCTGTTGTTGTTCTCCCTGGTACCGATTGTTGCCTCTGCCCCTGTTTCTGTTTCTGAAAAAATTATTATTATGGCCCCTATTATTATTATTACCTCCCTGTCTGTTGTCTCTGTTATTGTTGTTGTTCCAGGACTGGTAGTCTCTGCTGTTATTGCCTCTGTTGTCCCCTGGGGTGATCCTGTTGTTCTGGCCTCTGTGGTCGCCGGTCCCGTTCCTGTTACTTTGGCCTCGGTTGTCTCTGGATCTGTCTCTGTTGTTCCTCGTCTGGTTTCCACCCAGTTTGTCTCGTGATGAATCTCTCCATCCGACTCGTGATCTATGTTATTCCTACCTTGCCTGTTGTTGTTGTTCGCCGAGGTGTCCCGTTGGAAGTTCAGTCTCTGCGGGCTCTTCCTCCTGTTCGAGTCTGTTCTGGGTGGGAAGGGGGGTTGTTGTGGGGCAGGCTTGCCTAGAATAGGGGACAGAGGGGCATCATCGTCATCGTTCATCAGGAGCACTGAACGTAAGGGTTTTGGGGCCACTTGTTTTTGTTGTTGCTGTGGCTGCACTTGTTCTATGGCTCCTAGTCCTAGGGCTTGTCCACTGCTGTAGTCAGGCTCTGCAGCGTACCTTCCTGAGAGTTTGAGAAAAAACTTTCATACCTGTGTGACGTCTGTCCCGAGCGCATCATAAGACTTCCGTCGTATGGTCTTTCGAGGCTCCCTGGTTTCGGAGTTGTCTTTCGTCTGAAACCTTCCCATAAGGTCGTACCTATTCTTACCTGATCTCAACCTCGTATTAGGAGGCGGGCTACGATGAGCTCTATTTTGGTCATTTCTCTCGTATGTGAGGCTTTGAGAAGGAGCGTAGACGCTCTGGCCTGTTCCAAGTTAACTCTGTTTAGACAGCTGGCTAGACCTGGTAGGCTTGGGAGACCTGCTGAGAAAAATGGGAAACAAACCTGTAGGGTAAGGTATTCATGGACTGTGTTTACCCTCACTGCCCGTTGGACAAACGTCAACCTGTTTTTTAAATATTCTGAAGTTGTAAAAATTGGTTTTACCAGGGCTATAATTTCTAAGTCCTCCTTTTGGAAAAAAAACTGTTAACCTCGTAGAGGTGAGATCTTTCCATCATCTTGTGCACTTGGACTGCAATATCACTCTCCTGGAGGAGGTCCTCCGGATTTGGGGTGAACGGGAGGTGTTCAAGTGCCGTCGACCCTGGTCCCGTCCATACTCTCCTGTCTCTCTAGACTCCTTGGAGGGAGCCTTCAGGAAGTTGAGGTCTCTGTTTGTATTTGTTTAAGATCTCAAGTATTCCATACTCCCACTCCTCTTCTGAGGTGTTAGGGAGAGAATCCTTGAGAGCTTCCGTAATTGTTTCCGGGAGGGACTCGGAAACAGTTAACTCGGCCTCCACTGGTCTCCTTGCTTTCAATGTCGAGGGTTTGGTGAGAGCTCTCGTGTTCTCTTCGTTCGTACTGCGTCAATCTCCATTCTGGCTCTACAATTCAACGAAACTTCCAACACTTTTAACACTCAAGAATGGGGGAAAGAAACAAAGTTACAGGTTTTTTTCTTCCCTTTTTGGCTCCTGTGTGTGAGAATTTTTTTTTTGGAAAAAAGCACAAAAAATATTTCTCTCAGTAATGGAGTCAAACTCTCCCTTGCCTCTTGGGGGCAGAAAAAGAGAGTCCTCCTACCAGAAAACTGAGCGAAAAAGCCTTTTGTGTCCCGGTATTTCACCTTTCAATATCCCCCCTGGTGAGAGGAGAGAGAGTATCGTTAGGAGAAAATGCTACAACGGATACAGCCGACTGCTTCGTAGGACCTTAGTCCTTTACTCTTCAGCCCGTGAAGTAGAAGTGTGTAATGTGTCTGAGCCATGGGTCGACCTTTAATTTATAATCCAGATACAGGTGAGGATTGAGGTACATAGGTATTATTTTCGGAATGTAAAAATCACCTAATACAGAATAGCTAAATATAAAGATAGCATCATGAAAACGCAGGGTTTGATGAGTTTTACCTTGAAGATGCATCGTCTGTGAGTTAATAGTTTGTCTATCTCCCATACATTGAGGTCTCCTTGGTTATATAAATAAGAAAATAAGACCATAAGAATTATCGCAACTGCAGAAGGCCTATTGGTCCATACGAGGCAGCATCTATACATATCCACCCTATTAGCCGAATATGATAATAACCGTTATGATGGCTATTTTGTCACATTCCTGTGCTTTGTTGCTTGATGAGTATATTCATGGAGTTGTATCGTCTTTCAGATATTATTTGGTTATGGATCACAAACCAAGACGCTGTTCTGAAGAACGCCCAGACAAGGAGCAGGAAACTAGTCCTCAAGCTTTTTGAAAATAAAGCCCAAGGCGGGAAAGTTGGGCTCATGCAAACAAAGGCAAGGGACTTTTACGTAGCCTCTGACTGCCATCCCACACCTTTATCTTCTACCAAAGATTCACAAACCACCGAACAAGATCACAGGAACGTGGCAGTGGAGACCAGTGCTGAGCGGCTGCCGGGCACTTACAAGACCGGTGGACTGGATATGTACAGCACTCCTTAACCCCCTTCTACGACTCCTACCGGAACGCCTAAAAGATAGAACAGACTTTCTGAACAAGATAGCCGGCATCAGAAATCCAGTTCCAAGCGGAGCCTGCCTTTTCTCATTGGACGTGGTATTGCTCTACCCGAGCATACCACAGAGAGAGGCAACCAAAGTGGTAGCAATCTTTTTTGATGAAAACAAACACAAAATTACACAACAACTACGAGAAGCGGAAGTATGGAGGCCGCCTCACAGACAGTTATTGGAGGAAGCAATACTCCATTTAATGAGGGATACTCTCCTTCAATTCGATGGTAAGGCATATAGACAGACGAAGAGCACTGCCATAGGAGCGTCCAGTAGCGTAGCTATTGCCGACATCTTTATGCATGTAGTTTTTGAAAGGGAGAGATCCCACAGAGAAGACGCCCCAGTGTACTACAGATATATAGACGATATCTTTGGAGTCATGGCAGGAGGACTCCCACGTCTAGAGGGTTTCTTTGCCAGGGCGAACACAGTCCACGGAAATATCAAATTTACCCTAGAACACGATGACACCACAATAAGTTTCCTGGACACCACGGTGTACGTGGACGAAACAACCCGACACCTGAACACGAAGGCGTATTACAAACCTACGAACCTTCACACATACTTGAAGTTCGACTCATGCCATCCGTTAGCCCTAAAGAAATCATTACCCTTCTCCCTAGGATTACGCCTTAACCAGTGTTGCCAGAGAGGCGTACACCCAATTGACACTAGAAGAATGCCAGGATTATGCCACCGTAAGGAGCAGCATACTGCGCTCATTTCAGTTAACCCCAGAAGCTTATAGAAAGAGCTTTAGAGAGATGATGAAGGTTGGAGCATGTAAGTTTGCTGAGACAGCAAGGGATCTGGAGAGACGATTCCAGAAATGGATTGAGGCTGCCAGTGTTAGATCTTATACTGACCTAAAGTAATGGTCATGGAAAATTTCTTGGAGATGATGCATCCAGAGACAAAGTTCCTAGATTCAGGAGGCAGGGGTGTAGGATGTGAAAGATGTCGCAGATAGGGCGGATATGATTACCGAGGCATAAAAGAGCTTAAGGGAGAACAAAGTGAGAAGCAAGGCGAGATGCAGTAATGGCAGACCCAGTGGAGTCTGGGGAGTAAGAAATTATGATAGACCCAGAGGAACCTGGGGTGAGAAAAATTTTGATAGCGTCCCGGAACTCAGAAGAGTAAGTCGCACACTTTATCTGAAAGTGAGGATGAAGGAGCTAAAAAGGAAACTAATCGTGATCCAGGAAATAATCAAGAGTCCAGTAAAACCCCACAGAGTGCACGCAGCAAATACGAGTGGGCATCGTCAGAGCCACTCGAGAACATTTAGAGGAGACTTCTCCCAGATAAGATGTTATAATTGCAACCGATTGGGTCACGTGATGAGAGATTGTAGGCAGGGCAAGAGAGTTGTGACCCTGGCCATGTACGACCCCCGAAGTAAATGTACTAATGTGTTCTAAGACAAACCACAGAAGGTGAAGTTAGTGAACGAGTGATATAGACCGTTCATGAGTAAAGGTTGGATCAGTATAGGCCAACCTGAAGTAGAAGTTGGTATCTTAAGAGATACCGGAGCGAATCAGAGCTTGATCACGAGAAGCCTCATTGGGAGGTTTAACTGGCAGGAGGAAGATGAAAGTACATGGGTTATTGTCTGAAAGTGACATTCCTGTATGTGCTGTCCAGCTAAGGTCGGAATATGTGTCGGCAGAGGTAATGTTGGGAGTATGCCCCGACATACCTGTTCCAGGAGTCCAGGTGATCCTGGGAATGACTTGTGCTGGACAAAGGTGTTGCTAAGAGTTATAGCAGAGACTGTGCCACAAGAGTGCCCAGAAGGCCACGACACAGGTGGGACACCTGAGTGTGTGAACCTGACTGACATCCTAGAGGATGAGTCAAGAGACCGCCAAGCCATTGAGTACCCTGTCTCGGTAGTGACGAAGGCGGAGGTGGCCGACGAGGAAGACACTGGAGAAGATGAGACAGTGTCGATTCAACCGGTAAGAGAAATCGACGTAGATATAGCGTGACTGTTTGATGAAGGTCCAGCTCAGGAAAATGGAGCCTCGGTGAGGTCAAAAGTGGAGATGACCCAGCCAAAGAAGAATAATGTGAAGAGAGTGGACCTGAGTAGAGCCCGATCAGCTGGAATTAAGAGTCGGAAGGTGAATGCAACTGTGCTGGGCAGAAGTGAAGAAGGATGTGGACAGACGGAGGACAAAAGTAGAGTGTCAAGTTGTCCACGAGCACAGAAGCATAGGAATAATGGAGTTAAGTTGTTTGAGGTGTCAGGAGTTGACATGTTTCACGGAAAACGTGGAGAAGAAATAGTGAAGAAAAGTGATAGCCGAGAAGAGAAAGTGAGAAGAGACAGTATGTGTGGAGAGATGCTTACGAGCACTCTAGGAGAGGTAAAGCGACAAGTACGGTCGAGGGCTGTTGAGAGTAATGCAGTACTCGAGGAAATCTTGAAGGAACAAAGAAGAGTTGAAGGAGAAGAATTGGAGTTGTGTAGAGGTGAGAGGTATGAGAGGAAGAGGATGATGATGCAAGCATGGAGGAATGGAAGAAAGCCGAGGATTCGATTAAAGTCGAAGAGGATGAAGTCTCGGATTAGTGATGAGACAAAAGGAGGGATCGTCGGTGAAGACGAGAGGGTGAAGCATAGTGACGAGAGACAGAAGTGTAATGGCAGTAGATGGAAGTGTGAAGACGACAGAGTGAAGTACGTTGATGTGAGACTGAAGAGTGATGGTGGCAGACTGAATCGTGAGGACGATGCACGAGGACGATAGAAGAGATACAGACAGTAGATGTCTGACTCTGGACGTGAAAAGTGCAAGAAGAAGAGGAAACGGAGGGTGGAAACAGTAAGTAAAGTGGATTGATGGAGTGCAGGTGTCCAAGGGGGACAGCCAAGCCAAGGTGAAAAGTCGAATCGTTTAAGAGAAGACCATGTTTCTAGCTAGTTGTGAGCTAGATGTTGTAAGGTGCAACAGATAATTGTAGACTCCTGGAGGGAGTACGTAAACAGATCAACCCGGCCGAACAAATCGGTTGGAGGACGAGACAGCGTAGTGGCTGAAGCGTTATTCCGAGCCCAGCCACTTGAATAACTCTCAAAAATAAAGGGAGGGGAGTGTTATGATCCCAGGTAGCTGAAAACAGAGTCAACCTTGAGAGTTATTCTGCAAGGTGGTGAAGGGCAGGGAAGGTGGTGAAGGGTAGGGAAGGTGGTGAAGGGTAGGGAAGGTGGTGAAGGGTAGGGAAGGTGATAAGGGATAAAAAGGAGGTGAAGGGTAGGGAAGGTGGTGAAGGGTAGGGAAGGTGGTGAAGGGTAGGGAAGGTGGTGAAGGGTAGGGAAGGTGGTGAAGGGTAGGGGTGATGAAGGGTAGAGAGGGTGGTGAAGGGTAGGGAAGGTGGTGAAGGGTAGGAAAAATGGTGAAGGGTAGGAAAGATGGTGAAGGGTAGGAAAGATGGTGAAGGGTAGGAAAGATGGTGAAGGGTAGGAAAGATGGTGAAGGGTAGGAAAGGTGATAAGGGATAAAAAGGAGGTGAAGGGTAGGGAAGGTGGTGAAGGGTAGAGACAGCAATGATGGGTAGGGAAAGGTGGTGAAGGGTAGGGAAGCTGGTGAAGTGTAGGGAAGGTGAAGTGTAGAGGTGGTGGTGAAGGGTAGGGAAGGTGGTGAAGGGTAGGGAAGGTGGTGAAGGGTAGGGAAGGTGGTCGAGGGTAGGGAAGGTGATGAAGGGTAGGGAAGGTGGTGAAGGGTAGGGAAGGTGGTCGAGGGTAGGGAAGGTGGTCGAGGGTAGGGAAGGTGGTCGAGGGTAGGGAAGGTGGTCGAGGGTAGGGAAGGTGGTCGAGGGTAGGGAAGGTGGTGAAGGGTAGGGAAGGTGGTGAAGGGTAGGGAAGGTGGTGAAGGGTAGGGAAGGTGGTGAAGGGTAGGGAAGGTGGTGAAGGGTAGGGAAGGTGGTGAAGGGTAGGGAAGGTGGTGAAGGGTAGGGAAGGTGGTGAAGGGTAGGGAAGGTGGTGAAGAGTAGGAAAGATTGTGATGGTGGTGAAATGTGCCTTAAACCGCCAGGGTTTAAGGCACCGTGTACACCAGTTGCAATGTACTCCTGGCGGTCCGGGTTCGAGTCTCTTCTGGGGTGTGGAGTTTTCATTCGCATATATATGCTTGGGGACCATTCAAGCGTTTTCACATTTGTGTTGCTCACGTGGCCCCATAAAAATGAGGATTTTATGAAAAGGTATACCCAAGATTACCATCAAAGTGTTGCGTGTTGGCACTACACAAAGATTACCATGTGTAGTGCCTCGCAGATGTCGCGCCGCCTGCTATCGCTGTACCTATCGATGATTTCTGTGTTGTCTGTTAAGACTTCTCTGGTGATGGTCTGGTTGTGAGAAGAGATTATATGTTCCTTAATGGAGCCCTGTTGCTTATGCGTTGTTAATCGCCTGGAAAGAGACGTTGTTGTCTTGCCTATATACGGAGTTCTTTGAGGCTTACAGTCCCCAAGTGGGCATTTGAAGGCATAGACGACGTTGGTCTCTTTCAAGGCATT
Organism: Procambarus clarkii; assembly: GCF_040958095.1. NCBI lineage: Eukaryota > Metazoa > Arthropoda > Malacostraca > Decapoda > Cambaridae > Procambarus > Procambarus clarkii. The sequence continues at coordinate 22,190,386 of NC_091156.1, forward strand.
CTGCTTTGAGTCTGGAGAGTTTTTCATGAGTAGGATGGCCATTTTTTATGTTTTATAGTAAATCGTCAATAGTATTTTCTGTTTTTTGTCTGTAGGGATAACGTTCCTATCAACAATATCTTTCAGGACCCTTTCCTCTGTTTTATGAGCTATCGAGAAGAACTTTCTTTAAAATAGTCTAATAGGGGTGCATGTGTTGCGTGAGTTGACTCTTCAGAGGTTGCATGGCATTTTACCTTTCTTATGATGTCTTCAACAAAACCATTAGAGAAGCCGTTGTTGACTAGGACCTGCCTTACCCTACAGAGTTCCTCATCGACTTGCTTCCATCCTGAGCTGTGGCTGAGAGCACAGTCGACGTAAGCATTGACAACACTCCTCTTGTACCTGTCTGGGCAGTCAGTATTGGCATTAAGGCACATTCCTATGTTTGTTTCATTAGTGTAGACTGCAGTGTGGAAGCATCCTCCCCTTTCCGTGACTGTTACATCTAGAAAGGGCAGCTTCCCATCCTTCTCCATCTTGTAAGTGAAACTCAACACATAATTACACTCGAATGCCTCCTTTAGCTCCTGCAGACGTCTGATATCAGGTACTTGTGTAAAAATGTCGTCAAAATGCCTGCAGTATATGGCAGGTTTCAAGTCCATATCAACTAAGACCTTCTGTTCGATGGTGCCCATGTAGAAGTTCGCAAACAGGACACCTAGGGGAGAACCCATGGCGACCCCATGTACTTGCTTATACATGTGACCATCTGGGTTCAAGAAGGGTACCTCTTTAGTACAAGCTTGGAGTAGTTTCCTTAGAATGTTTTCTGGTATGTCAAGAGGAATACAAGCCGGATCATGATACACTCTGTCCGCTATCATCCCGATTGTTTCATCCACAGATTCGTTGATAAACAGTGATTCTACGTCCAACGGGGCTCTTATCCCTGAGGCCCGTGTTCCTCGCAGTAAGTCAACAAATTCCTTTGGAGACTTTGGGCTGAAAGCACAAGGTACATAAGGAGTCAGCAGGCCGTTGAGTCGCTTAGCCAGTCTGTATGTGGGTGTGGTTATTTGGCTGATGATTGGCCGAAGTGGGTTTCCAGGCTTGTGGGTCTTGACATTTCCATACGCATACACAGGTTTGTATTCCCAAATAACCTTTGGCAGGTGAAGTCCGGATTTCTTAGCGTTCACAGTTTCGATCAATCTGTTTACCTTTGTTTTCAATTCGGCTGTAGTGTCCTTCGTTACCCTTTGGAATTTAGTTTGGTCAGAGAGTATGAGGTTTTATTCGCCAGATATTCGTCTTTTTTTAAGAATAATGTATATTTTAAGAATAACGTATATTTTAAGAATAACGTATATATATAACTGTATTTGGGCCTCCTAAAGTTTTAGATTCGGACCGAGGTCAGGAATTTAATGGGCATATATTTAGGGAACTTTGTAAGATATTGGAGACAACCTCAGCCCTTACAACAGCTGACCACCATCAGGCAAATGGGATGACAGAACGTACCAACCGTTCAGTTAAGGATATGCTTGCAATCCTTACTGAACGCGATGCAAACTCATGGGACGAACACCTACCCTATGTTCAGCTGACTCTCAATACTGCTATCCACCAATCTATTAATACCCTTCTTTTGTTCACTGGTCAATCCTGCAATTTCCCATCAGGTCTGCTTAACAGACACAATGTTGCATAGGGAGAGGACTATCCTTCAGAAGTTCTCAATAAAATGAGGAATGCCTGGAGAGTTGCAGCGGAGGCTTCAAAACAAGCACAGGATAGATATGCTCACTATTATGACAGGAATATGCGACCTCTGGAATTGAAGGACGGTAGCCTTGTCTTAAGAATAAATGAAGCTGCACCCGCCAGAGTAGGAAACTAGCTCCTAGATGGCGGGGGCTGTACAGAGTGATCAAGAAAGCAGGACCTGTCAATTGTGTCATAATGGGAGTATTTGAGGATCAGGTGGGAAGAACTGTCCACGTTAATACGTTGAAGATTTATCATGCTAGGGAGGAACTAGAATTGCCTTCAGCAAGTCTAATTCCTGACCCATCGGGGCTGACCAATGACTCAAGAGTCAGATGGAGAGAATGACCCTCTTGTCATCTCTCGTCAGTAGTCAAGTGCACTCTCGTCACCCTATGGTAACGAGATCTCGCACTGTACAGTAAAGGTTAAAGTAATTTCCTTAGTTAATATAAATTAGAATTCATTAGATTTTCCTGTAGAGGCAATGATGTGGATTTCTTAACTGTACTAAACTCGGAGCAGACTTTACCTTGCTCCGGGGTTTCCAACTGCCAACAAACCCAAAGTTATATCCATGCTTCCGCCATGTTGTTGTCTGCCCTTTCCCAGGTCTAAATTGTACACTTGCCCAGTTGTCCCAGCCACACGTGAACCCTTCTGAGAAGATCAAGGGGAAGGCACGTTACACAAAGTCCTCCCCCACCAGACCCAGTAACTAACCACTTGGTTACTTGGGGTTGTTGACACCAGTCACCCAGCCATCACCTCACGTCACTAACGAGGTTGTCTTGGCTCAGTATGCTGTCTATAAGGATGCAGTCACCAGCTGTCAACGTTTTACATCATCGTGGATAGTTGTCTCAACGTCAACACCACCCACCAGCAGCGTCGTCAAGACTGCAAGCAGACCGGAAGTAAATGTGGGAGTATCGAAGAGGGAGCCACTGGTTTTGTCAACACGCCACACGCCTCAACGCTCTTCTGCAGCTACTTCCGTCACGAGACATCGGTGTGCGTCTGAGTCCTGCGCTCCCGCGGTTCAGCTGTTGGTTCAGTCTCTTCTATCAAGACTGTTTTGTGGGCTACAAGATGAGTGATAAGTCGTGTTTCTTTAGTGAGTTTCACCAGACCGCCGGCAGCCAGTCCAACCCGTCCTCTTAAAAAATAACGTCACTTTTGGCTGGTATGCGCGATATGGCTAAATTTGGACGTAATTTGAAATGAAATCGACTCACAAAAGTGACGTATTGTTCCGTTTTTTATTTGAGTCGTCCGGCGTACGCGCAGAGGTTATAAGAGGACACTTTAAATTAACTTTTTCATAACGTTTTGAAGCTTTGTAAGAATTTCCTGCCCACCTAACCTATCAGACGACCCTTAACTTACTGTTGTTTAAAAAAAAAATCCAAATTTATTTTCATTTTTTTTCATTTTCAAATTAAGTCCAAATTCGGCCATACGGGCAAACGGCCAAAAGCGACGTTCTTTTTAAGAGGACAGGTTGGCCAGTCACGGGTTGTCACTGGTCACTCAACTCTAGGACAGTCTGTTGTCCTTCAGCAGTAACTGGTATGAAGTACAAGAGGATCAAGATTCTCTACAGTCAACAACTGATGGTCGTTGGTACTACAATCAAATAATCGTCAGTCTTCTAACATCGATTTGTGTGTGTGTTCATGAACAATTGTGGAACAGGAAAAGTAAAAGTCATCTTTGCTCTATAATATTAACGTAATGCTTCTGAATACCAAGGAACGTGAGTTTGGAATAATAGTGTTTAAATGTGGAAACCAAGAAAATAAGTTACTAAAATTCTGGAGGAAGGAAATATGAAAAATTTTGTTAAATAACATTGTCTAATGAAGCCCTATTGATCGGTGCCTAGAACAACAGGTACTAAGAAAAGTCTTATGTCATGTCGTGTTCTGTGCTTTGAGAGCAAGACGGGCGAGCTATATAAACATTTGACACTTAGTGATAGTGTCAACATCCTTATGACTGAATTTTCAGCTAATAACTGTGATATTAGACATAGTATTGATAAATAAATAAAATATTATGTTTTATTGTTTAATCTCAGAGAATGTCATGTAGACATTAAATTTTTAATAAAAAGGGCGAGTGGAACACCTGGATGAACTTTGAGGAGTTCAGTGTTCTTCTCCTGTCAGACTGAGATTTCAGTCTGTGTTTTAAATTCTCATGTTCTAGAGGGAACATGTGGATGGCTGATGGAGAGCCAATGATTCTTTCTAGCTAGCTTTTGCTGAAAGTTTACGGATATTGCATTTAGTTATATCAGTTCAAGGATAGGATGTTTTGTCTTTAGGGTATTGGGAAGATTCCTTCTGTCAACAGGATAGTCGGGAATCACATCCCTGAATTTTCAATTGTATATTAATGATTATTGCTCTACAACCTGCTGGTTGTCACCGATTGTTAGTTAGGATAGTTTTGTTATTTTTGGAGGCTTTGGTTCAGATTGGTAATTACAGAGTAAGGGATTGGGATAAGAAACTGCGTGGTAAATAGTTTAACACAAAGTTTCTTAAATACTTGAGCGATGGAATTTTAACAGTGAGACTGTAATATAGAAAGACCATAGATTTAACATTAAAAGTTGGTAGTGAGTTGGTAGTGACCTGACTGGCAGGCTTGGGTCATCTCTTCCCCAAGAGATTAGAGCCCATTGTAGACAGCAGCGCCACAGACATGTGTCGAGTCACCGAACTTGGAGAATAATTCAGGTATTAAAGAATTAATAGGAATAATCAATGTGGTTAAGTACTTATGTTAAAATTAACGTCAATTGAGAATAAAGAAGTAAGTAATTATCAAAAGAAGGCACCAAACCGGGAAGGCTATGTAGAACCATCAAATGTGCGGAATAATCTGAGGGCGCTAAATATCACCAAGGATGCCAATACGAGAACAGAAACGCATAAGGCGAACGATATCAAAAGTATCCGAATCACCAAGAATTCTATCGAGGGACAAGCGACCATGGGGGTGGTCAGAAAACAAGACACACGCTCGTCCCGGAAGTCAGGACATTCAACAAGGATATGCAAGACTGTAAACGGAACAATTCAATTTGGACAATAAGGAGCAGGGCGGCGCTCTATTAAGTGACCCTGAGTTAAGCGAGTATGGCCAATACACAACCTCGCCAGTGGTAGGAGGACGGCCACGAGGACACACAATTCTTAATAGTACACAGTTTGCTATCAGTAACAGAAGACCAACAAGCCTGCCAACTTGGAGGAATGTTGGAGGAATGGAGGAATGAGTAACTGGGTAAAAGTCAGAACAAGGAATACTTTTACGGGAGATGGGACAAGAGCGGACAGCTTCCCTAACGGCAGCGTCCGCACGCTCATTTAAAGAGACACCAATATGGCTGGGAACCCAGCAAAACTCAACCGACTTAAATTTACTATGAAAAAGAAACAGCCAATGTTGGATCTCGACAACCACTGGATGAACTGGATTAAAGGACTCGAGAGCCATGAGGGCACTACGAGAGTCAACAACAACTACAAAGGAAGAATGATAACGAGAAAGCAGGAGACAAAGAGCATAGAGAATAGCATAAAGTTCCGCTGATAAGATGCTAGTCTCTGGAGGAAGGCGACACATATAAGTGCGGTCAGGAAAAACAACAGAGTAGCCCACACCATCAGCAGACTTAGACCCATCGGTGAAGATGGAAATGGAGTGGGAGTGAAAAGAAAAGTGTTCAAGGAAGAGGCGTTTCAGAACCGTAGGAGGGGTAAAAGCTTTAGTGATGCAGGTTAAGGACAAAACTGTGGAAGGGGGACTTTCCACGGGAGCAAAGAAGGAACAACACAAGGAGAAATATTAGAAATATGAACCGAAAGAGAATCTTGTAAGCGAGATAACCGGACAGAAAGAGGGAGGTGGTGAAGTGGAACAGAAACTACAGGAGGGGTAAAAGTTAAAGCACAACAGAGGCGAGAGGAAGGATGTTGCAAGGACCGCGCAAGATAGCGAAGACAGTAGTGATCACGGTGGTCCTGGAGAGACAGTGTCAACATGCAAGCTGAGGACGGGAGTTGAATGAAAGGCACCAGGACTGAGTTGCAACCCAGTATGGTGCAAAGCATTAAGACGGCGAAGAGTAGAAGGAGCAGCAGACGAGTAAGCAGGGCAACCATAATCGAGTTTAGACCGGACAAGAGAGGGATGTAAAGCGAGGAGAGTGCGCCTATCCTCTCCCCAAGAAGTATGGGACAACACCTGAAGGAGCGGAGGGCCTTAGAGCATTCAACTTGGAGGTAAGAGATATGGCGCGACCAAGACAAA